>NC_046665.1:13866639-13870148 GCF_010883055.1 Belonocnema kinseyi | reverse complement strand
TTATTTATTTCGTGAGAAAAAGGAAAGGATTAGTGAAATCATACATTATTGCAAAGATGTTTTTTCATTAAATGTTTTTGCATATGTCGTTACAGAAGAGGACTTTGTAAGAGATTATGTTTCTAAATATCCAACTTAAAAGTAGTTAAAGAGATTCATTCACTGAATTCGGAGAGTGACTATATGTTTGTTGCTCTCTCGAATACACAGGAACTCAAATAGTATGCTGTTATAAATTTTTAAATATTTAAATAAGATCGCTTTATAATTTTTCTAATTATGGTCAGATTGATTATGTGAATTTAACTAATATATTTTCTTGAAGAAATGTGAAAGTTTCTCCAAATACGTTTCATTTTCAAAATTCAAGCTCAAATATTTTTCAGAGACAGTTAATAACTTTCTTAATTATTGTTCTGATGCCTCAAAAAAACGAAAGTTTTACCAAATTTAATTTATTATTAGAAATAAAACTGTACAATCGAATAGAAGGCTGAAAATTGTTGCACCTGAAAGATCAGTCTGCAATACATACATCAATGCATAAGCCTGACCACGTCAAGAATGGAATCTATTGATTAAACTTAGGATAGAAAGTACAAGAATTTCGTACTATGTAAAGTCCTTTCATGTATTGTTTTGTTTTTAAAAATATGGCTAGATTCGTAACATTTTTCGCATCTAAATAAAAAGAAATCTTCTGTTAATAGTTTTAATAAAACAAAAAGCAAAAGTAAAATAATAATAATAATAACAACAACAAAGCGATTGAAAGGGTAGTTCGATCACAACATTTAGGGAGTAGGGTTGTTGTAGATGTCAAAAAACTGTGTGAGTCACAAGTTATACAGTTACGAGACTATTTTAACAGCAAAAGAAATGTTGCGCTTTACAGAACCATCTGTCAAGCGGATCTTGAATACACGCCCTTAAATTTGTCCTCAGATGGGACCTTGAATATTAGGGCACAAACCATAGAGGAATTAGAAATACAATGGAGGCAGAAAGCCATCCATGGCGAGCACCCCAACACGTTAAATCAAAGTGAAGTGGATAGTGAGGCATCTAATATTTGGCTAAGAAAGGGTGTTCTGTACCCAGAGACGGAAGGATTCGTCATTGTATTACAGGACAAGGTTGTCAGCACCAGGAATTATCGCAAACACGTGTTACATCAAGACGTGGTTGACCGGTGCCGATTATGTGGAGATACCAACGAATCCATCGAGCACATTATTGATGGCTGTCGCGTAATGGCTCAGAGAGAATATACGCACAGACATAATGATGTAGCGGGCATTATACATCAACAACTTGCCCTAAACCTAGGACTCTTAAAAGAATGGATGCCCTTCCATAGATACATTCCAATGCCCGTTTTCGAAAGCGAAGATTACATCTTACATTGGGATGTTACTATCCAAACGGATCATTACATCCGGGCTAATCGACCGGACATCGTGATGCGT
This sequence comes from Belonocnema kinseyi, assembly GCF_010883055.1. NCBI lineage: Eukaryota > Metazoa > Arthropoda > Insecta > Hymenoptera > Cynipidae > Belonocnema > Belonocnema kinseyi. The sequence continues at coordinate 13,868,679 of NC_046665.1, read as the reverse complement.
GAAAAAAAGGTGGAAGAGTCTACATCATCGACATTGCTTGTCCGCTTAACCGAAATTTGCAGTCAACCTATACAATCAAGATCCACAAGTATAGCGAGTTAAGACATGAAGTAAAGACCATATGGAAGAATGTGAATCATGCATCTATTCATCCCATTGTGATTTCGGCTACAGGCAATATGCACGCAAGATGCACTGGACATCTTGTGCATTTAGGAGTCAGTAGTGTATTGGCAACAGCTCAGAAGGCGGTTTTATTAAACACCTGTCGCATTGTAAGAAACTTTCTTAATCATCAGGAAGCGAGGGACTAGAAACCCGTGAAGAGGCAGAAGGTAGCTCTAAGAAAGCATCCAGAGGTGACTGTTGTCACCTCCAACGCTCGTGGCCGCTCGTAATTGTATACCTATAACATCATCGCAGGAGGTTTCAACCATCGTATTAAATTATTTGAATTAACTTATAACATTCTAATCTCATCAGTCACTTGACTTAGTCCGTGGCTATGATGTATAACCGGGTTTACCCGAGTAAAAGTTTAATAAAAATAAATAAATAATACCAATAATAATAACCTTTTCCTTCATCTGAATTGCAATGATCTTGTCTTCGAATTCTTCTTAAATTTCTTGAGTACAGCCAAGGTCCCAAGTTTTACAAATTTTTGGTATCAAAAGAGTTTCTTCTGATATTTCTCATTTTCAGAGGAAAAAATAAATATCTTTCTATTTCTTTTTTAAAAAGAGAATGAAAAATTGGCATTTTTATCTCGTTTCTCGAAACAAATATAACGAAAATCAAGTAGAGTGACATGTCCATTGTGCAATCTTATAAATAACTCACGTCGCCAAAGAATCAACTGGGGCATATAACAAATTATTCAGTGAAACATGTCAGCTGACATTTGGTAAAACAGGACCATTACAAATGTTTTTACTATTATACTTATATTCGGGAAACATTGTTTTTGTTCTATTTTCGACGAAAATATTTTTTACCCAGATTGAGAATTGTAAACCCGTATTTGTCAGACCATGTAGCATTTCTCATAAAAATTTGATAAGCCTAATTTTGAGAAATAATGACGTTAATATTGTCCAACTGCATAAGCCGATTTTCTATTCTCATGTTTAGCTACTGTCAGTTCGGCACGTATGTATCCCCTGTAATTGAAGGTAGATTATACCTAAACATTTAATAGGCTTGCTAACACTGGCATTAATTATGTTTATATAAAAGCAACATTTAGCAGGATTTCCAAAATGTTCGTAAAAGATAAACCAAGTAAATTAATATATCAACGGCTGCAACTATTTGAAAAATTTATAAAGTTAACTGAGAACCAATCTTTTCAGTACAACAAACAAGTCTAGGAAGTTCTTTGTCGCACTTCAACAATTTTAGGAAAGACATTTAGAAACATAATCTCTAATATTTTATTTTATATAATAAATTGTTCAAAAATGGTTCAACCAAGCAAAGTATTTTTTCATTTCTCAGTACGCTTGAACCGATTAGAGGAAAATATTCATGAAAAAGAAAGAAAAGTGAGAGAAATAAATGAAGTAGAGAAAGTACTTTAAAAGCTCTATTTATTGAATTTAAAGGGTAGCAATGTTTTAATTGCACTCGCGCACACACAGAGACTTAACTAGAATGGTCTTATACATTGCTCATTTTTTAAATGTTTTAAAGAGAACATTTTGTCTGTCAAGTCCTAGTTACGCATAAGAATTTATTTTCATTTAGATGTTTCTAACTTTCTCGTTTAATTTTAAAAAGAACTTTAAGTTAACCTAAGAGAAATTCGCATTTTAAAGATTGCGACTGTTATCAATGTAAAATTAGATTGGAAACAGAAATTAAATTGCAAACAATTTTTCCTTCTAACAGAAACTTTTACATAATTTTATTTTGTTTCGGGAAGAACAACGTGAATCAAATTGCATTGTTGTTATCTTTTTCAATGAAAATCGTAGGGGAATAAATTATCCTTCCCTTTTGTGGAACTTTTCTAAAATTTCATTTTGTTTCATATAA
>NC_046665.1:13845292-13866539 GCF_010883055.1 Belonocnema kinseyi | reverse complement strand
ATGAGATGAATATAATAATGAATGACAACATATTTTGCCCTGTTAAATCTTTCTTGTATAATTCATTACACAAAATAATGTTATCAGAGATTATGCTTCTACATATCTTTTTTAAAATTGTTAAAAGGAAAACATTAAAATCCCGAGAATTCGTAACCATTTTGAAAATGTGGGTTGTCAGTCACCTTTGTAAACTAGTGTAAAGTTCCAGTCGTTGATATAATAATTGACTTGCTTTATTTTTTACGCAATCTTTCATTATCCTGCTGAACGTTACTCTTGTATTAGCATAATGCATTTCAATGTTGACAGCTCTATAAAATTGTTACGTATTATTTGCGTTAAAGTATAAACGATACAAACGTGCCAACCGGCCAACCGTCATTATGCCAGAACAGAAAATTCTCTTATGCATTTTGACAACATTAACCTAGATCTTTTTCAAAAATTAGTCTGTTCGATTCTTTTTGAGCAAGGGTACATCTTCTATCAAATATGGGTTTATGTTTTATAATCTGTATAAAACAATTTTTTCCGCAAAGAGCGCGATAAGAGAGTCTTCTGAATATAAGTATATGAGTAAAAACATTTTTTATCGCCATGTTTTTTCTCAAGTATCAGTTGAATATAGGGTTGGAGAATAAATGGCTTAAAAATTTTGTTTTAAATAAAAGTGTCAGAAGAAGCACTCTTTTTGTTCTTGATACAAAAAATATTATAATTCTTGAGCCTTTTTTAATAAAACAAAACGAAATAATAAAGAACTTCACACAGTAAAAATTTCTTGTACTTTCTATCCTAAGGCTTAACCCATTCGCTGAACGTGATCAAGATTATTCACTGCTAAATTCTATTCTAATTTTGAGTATAACAAACAATTTTCAGCTCTCCATTTTATTCTGATAGTATTATTTCTGAAAATGTATCGAATCTGGAAGAAAAATTCATTTTGTTTCAGATGTCGAAACAATAATTAAAAACTTTGATTTTGTTACTGGAAGATATTTAGGCTTGATTTTTGAAAATTTTACATAGCAGGAGAAACTTTTTTCTTGAAAATATCCTAGATTTCGACGGAAAAACTCTTATGCTGATGCTTGGATAACTGTCTATCTGAGCGGAAATGTGACTCGAGATTTCGAGTTCATCACTACTACATTAGACTAGGTGAGGTATGTACAAATCCATAATATCATTGAATTTCAACGAGATAACAGTAAAATTATCGCCTATGATTATAAAAAGACTATGTGAGATGGAAGTGTGTTTTCAGTTTTTTACGTCCACCAGAAATCAACGGATAGGAAAAATCAAAACATATACCACCAACGACTTGCAGACCACTGCAAAGTTTTATCAAATACAATATTGAATACAAATTAGTGTTGCGTTTCGATTCTAGCCTGTTGTCACCATTAGACCTTACTTTTTAAATTTGAGAAATTTATTAAAGAGTTAATCTGTTCATGGAAGACCAAGTAGAGAGAACCGAGCATCAGGGCTCACATTTATGTTAAAAGTACGTCAAAATTGCTTCTTGTAGAGAAAGTAATCTTACATGATGATTGTGTTTAATATGTGGTCGCGGAAAATTATATTTTGCTCTGTAAAAACAATTTCATAATGCGTTTATGTGAACATTTAAAACACTTAGAGTTATTTAGAATTAAAAAATTTCATTATTAAATAATTTCACCCAATTAACTCCTATGTTTAATATAGAACATCTATTCGTAACTTTTGTTCATCTAATTATAAAATATTATTTGTTCATCAGATATCAGACATATACTCACTGATTGAAATCGATTTTACTATTAAATGATCAAGTGTACACAAAATCTTGATTAGATGCTCAAAACTTGAGATTGAAATTCGTCTGATTTTTCTTTGCATTTTAGAAATCAATGGCTCTGCAGCCAATAGTTACATAATTTTATAGGTATGAACAAAATATATATATATTAAGCAATATATGTACTTGGACCAATTAAACAGCTATATTATAATTTACAATTTACATAATGATCATCAAAATAATCGCTTATTGTAAATATATATACATATATGTTAGATTTAAGCAATGTATTGATTAAAAAAATAAGTTTTATTAGTAACTTTGACATTCATTTCCTAATTAAAAGTGATTCAAGTATAATCATAGAAGTTAATTATTCCTTTCACCAATAGTCTCGAATTTAAAAAGCGATAAGTACAGCTTTAAAATATTGCGCCATATAGTGTTTCCGAAACTTCCTCAACACTGCACACGTATGCACTTTCCAGAAATTCCATCTTTTATCTGTCTATTCCTTACCTCCCGTTTCTAGACTTCGAACAAACACGAGCGCCTGGCGAGAAAAGGCCCACGTCCGTATCCCTTCAAGAGCTACCTCCTCTTTTATATTCTTCCCTTTACCCTAATCTATTTGAAATATTTATAAAATGTTATGTATGTATATGCATATAAATATTATAATTAGGTAAGCTTCTTTCTCAGAGGGATGATTTCAACAGGTTTTCTCCCAAAACTATAAATAATATTTACAATGTTTCAAATTTTATTTTAAAATTTAATTGGTTTTCAATGATTTATTCTTTTGCTTTTAAATTATTAATTAAAATTATGATAGTACAATCATATATTATTATTCTTCTTTTTCGAATTAGTTTAAAACTTCAAAGTTTTAAAATTTAAAAATATTAATAATAATTATTATTATTAAATAATAAAAAAAATTAATAATAATACAAAAACATTTAAAAATGTATCCTATTACTAACATGCAATTCCTAGAAATGCCCTCTTTTACACCTGCTTATATACTATTATTAGAATTTAAACAAACACATTTATATAGCGCGGGGGTCTTCAGCGATAGGGAGTTCAGCTACAAATACCTGTTGTTTACAAATGCCTGTCGGAAATCAAGCGCGCAGCGCGAGTGTCACGATAAGAATGTGTACCTCAAAGCCTATGGAGCTTTGAGAAACTTAATCTTTGATCATACTTAATTAAGTAGACAATTCAGAATATGAAGACGTATAAAAATACTGCCATCTAAAAGAGATCTTTTTGATAAAGCTTTATTCAAGCATATTAAATGCAAAGAATAAATATCCGAGCTCGAAGAAACAGGTAACCCATTATCGAGCGCAAAGCGCGAGATTCAACCGTTGCAGGCCCTAGGCGCGCTCAAATCCGCGAACAAATCGATCCGCGCGCGCGATGAGAATGTGGCACGAATCATCATTTATTCTAGAATATTATCTCTTACTAGAAATAAATTCACAAAAATCGTGCACCTAAAAAAGAATAGCAAATTTTTTAGTAATTACTTTTTTGTACGATAGGTAGGTTTTGTTTTACTTTTAAAAAACAAAATTGAAAATAAAAAAATTATATTTATGTACAACGATACAAGCGACGAGATTAAGTCAGACTTATTTTATAAGTTTAGGTTCCATGGCTTTACAGTATATGATGTTCAGAGGTAATGAATGGAGGTTTCAATGATTCAAGCCCATGGGTGTTCAATCCGTAGGTTGGGATTTATGGTAACATAAAGCTGAAGGACATAAACTATTCTAACCTTTGATTTTTCTAGATATTGATATTGGATCAAAACTCCTCCAATTAGGATTGCTAAGTATTATTTAATATACCATTGGCGAAATCGCAGCCAATAAATTTTATTCAAAGGCCATTGGATAAGTCATAACCAATTCTGACTTTACTTAATTTAATTTCACATACCGAATTCCAGTGATTAAATCTATAGTTGCTTGCTAACATTTTGCCCGAAGGGCGCCAGATCGTTTATGAAATTAAAGAGCACCCTAAACGATCAAAAGATAGGTGATTGCGAATTAGTTTAAATTACTACTCATGAAGATTTATTATTTCAGCCTCCCACTAGCCAAAAATAGAGATGGGTAGGGCTTGGAAGAAATCGAGCAAGGATGATAAATCAATTTACAGATAAAATTATATGAGCCAAATTACGGGTCACAAGGAAAACATTTATTAATTGCAATGGTGCCTCAAATAATCTTAACATCCCGTTAGAGAAAAACAATCATCTTGACTTAACTAATAAAGACGATCACGCAATTGGTGGTCGCTGCACGAATTCTCAGAACTATGACGTTAAGATCCGATGAGACTGATATTATGACCAATAATTATATCGTGTGACCACTAAACAAAAATCTTTTAACTCAAGCGAACCTATTCGCCCTTAGTGTATAGCCGAGTTTGTCCATAAAATCTAATTCCTAGGAGTTTTAAGTGGCGGACGTGTTGCAAATGTCACTTATCAAAATGTCACCGATGACTTTAAAAATTATTCTTATTCGCAACTAAGCAATCTACTTCCTAGTACATTGGATTGTTCATAGCGCAACTCTCCTTATTATTGAATAACATAATCACACAGCTATTTTAATCTCGATCTCTACTCATAAATATGAAATTTGTCAGACAACTATTTAATTGAGAACGAGCCTTCAAATCAATTTATACCCCCCCCCCCCCGTTAATTTACAGCCGGAGTCTTCTAAAATCGCGATAAATTTCTCTAACCCCTAATATCATGGTGCCGCGCCATGTTGGGAAACTTTTCCGGTCGACACTTAATGCTGCACTTAGTGCTGCACTTAATTCTCTTTTTAGATGAGAAAATTGCACGCACGATCAATTGCAAAAATAAGCACACGCTCAAACGTCTTAGAAAATCGTATCCGCTGGTGATTCGCACCCTACCTAAACAACTTAAGGTTAAGTCTGTGGGCCTAATGCTCCGTACGCTTTTACGAACTGAGCTGATAAATCGGTTGGTTCTTTGTGACAAAATCACACCCAAACACTCATCAGCTTCAACCAAAGTTCAGGCAATTGTAGGTATTTCCTACCGATAGAAATCTCAGAGTATATGCTAAATATTTTTAAGGCTCTGAGAAGCTATGAGAAATTCTCCGCAAGCACTTAGGCAGATATATTTAAAGGTCCAGGTAGCTCGTTCAAATGTTTTGAATGCTTTAAAACAACCTTTCCGAAATTGAAATAAAAATACGATTATAAATGAAAAGCAGAGAGGTTGAAATTGAAATAAGAATTCTATCATAAATAACAAGCAGAGATGATATCTCAATAAAGTAGCCAACAAATAAGAATCCTTTGTTAAGCTTTCGGTTGAAAATTTAGAAATAGATTTTTTTAAATATCATAGTTAACAGCCTAAAGCATAATAATTCGTAATCCACGGGTTTCGATGATTTGAGATATCTAACGTTTTTTTAATGTTTAAAATTGGACTTAATACAACGATCCTCGTAAATAGAATGAAATACGTCAAAAACGACATTTTCTAATTCAAGTAGGAAAATGTATATTAGTATATAAGTTATAAATAAGTGTAATAAGAAAATTCATTAATTAAAAAAAGATGAGTTAATAATTTGAAGAAAAATTTAAAAAGGGAGAGTCGGGTTAGCGACGGCCAACGATTGTAAATAACTCTGCCTGCCCGGTACGTGACGAATACAAAAAGATCATTAGATTACCGTCGCATTACTCTTAAAAGGACCGCTAAAAGGACCTTGAAAAGGACCAAAATCTCTCTGACTATCTCTGAGAATAAATCATTTGAATCAAACCTGCAGATAGTATCAAACGGGCCGGGCTATTTCGCCTGAGAATACTCTGAGATTTCTATCGGTAGGGTTCTGATTTTTTAACCAATTTGAAATCAAGTGTGCTTTTCGATAAAATTCAAATATTTTTAGTGCTTTAATTTCATAGCCGTGTTTATTTCACTTTTTTTTTATTAAGTAATTTTCCCAACTCGATCGTCTTTAGGTGTCATGGAATGCCATGTATAGGCAAGAGAGTTGGAACGTGTGCATATGTAGAAGCACGGACTTCGTCGCTGTCTGCGCATGAAATCGCAACCGAGCAAGCCCACTAAGCATCTAATTGTCGCAGAGACAACTTAGGTGATCCATCGTTTTAGCCTACACTGGCTCATCACGCGGTTTCTTCTTGTTACTTTGTTCTGTATCCGTATTCTCTCAACAATATGCTACCTGATGGTCAGCATCTTTGACTTGTTAAGTGTGTGATAACGGGTCCGGAGTTCGCGCGCGAACTTTCGAACCTTGGCGGTAAAATTCCTGACAAATTTTATGTAGTCAATCACACATTGAATTCGGGGCGCGTACTGTCTTGTCCAGCCTATCTTTACAGCAAGTTGATGCATTCGTCTTTTGGTCTTATGATCAGCCGTTGATTTTGTTTTACGTTTCGCATCGGCCAAAGCTCTCGCTGCATTATACACACAATAATTGATAGCCCAGAGGTCGGATTCACAGAAAAAATGTCCACGAAGCTCGTCATCTATTTCAGCCAGATCTTTAGGCTTAAGAGAAAGCTTGGTGTTGATGTTTCTCCCGTTCGTAAAGCATCGCTCTTCATCTATTGGATGCCTGCCCGCGGTTGGTCTTAGTGTCGCCTCTCTTTTTTTGTTGCCGGCTTGTTCTAGCTGTGGTAGAGTAGGCGTTCCGCTTACACAGCCCCTTTTACGGAGTAGTTCAGCATGGTTTCGTAGACGTTGCTGCGAAAAGTGCGATAGCTCTGGGTGTTTCTCGCACCACAAAGCATGCAGCCGTGCCATGTAACCCCGTTCACGGGCCATACTCGCATCGTAGCACTCTAGCAAGTCGTGATTCAGTCGCTCCGTCCACCCAAAGGTCGCGAGATCCCGCCGATCCATCGCATTGAATCCATTTTCATTGGCTCCCCCAGCTCTAGATTGGTCGGCATTGTTGGCCGACCCATTGTCGGGAGCCCTGCGCGTTCTATTTCATATATATTTGTAGATACCGTGATCTATCAGTCCAGTAAACTCAATCATTGATTCAAGTTGAGAAATTAATTGTATAAACAATTCATTATTATTTTTAACAATATTATCTCATTTTCTTATATTTTCTTTTTCAACACTTCGTTTTTTTCCAATTGAAATAAGGCAAATATTGCTACAATTTAAAAAACTTAATAGTTTACAGAAAACTATTAGTATTTATACCTCTCTACTCCTACAGTAATTCTGCACAGTTGAGGTTTCTTCAAAATAATATCCACTTTTTTCACATTTCAACTAAATTGAGGAGATAATTAAAGTAAATTAACAAAAAACATTGTTTGGGTCCACGTATCACTTAAACTGACCACTAATTAATTTTTAGTGAAAAAATGAATTGCTTAAACAATTTATGATTGTTTATAAATATGTTTTCTTAAAGTAAAACCAGAAAGTTACGATTTTTTATGCAAATCTTAACTTTTCTATAAGTTTTTATGTTCTAGAAAAATAATAACAAAAATTAGAGCTGATAATTTCTTTAAAATATGTTCCTTTTTTGTCAATAGATTTTATCGATGCAGAATTAAGTATTTGAAATATTCTTCAAATTGTGTACATGGGTCATATTGAATGTAACTTTTCCTCTGAAAGATTATTCTCTTCAACTAATATATTTAAAACATCAGTAAAAGATTTTAAATAATTCATTAAAAAGTAGGAATACTATCTTTAAAACACTTCCTCTTGGTGTTTATTTATGATTTCATTATAACTGCGGAGTCAAAGAAAAACTGAAAATTTTTGAAAAACCAAAAATAAAATAGAAGTTAAAATTCGAAAAATTTAGAGAAAACTGCATCTATCGAGCGTTACTGCAGGATAAGATAATTATAAATAATAATCTGTTTGAATATTTGTTTTTATCCATTAGTTAATTAATTATTAACTCACTCGTATTGACAAGTGAAAAACGTAGTTAATTAAAAGAAAACGAAACCTTCTAGCATTATTCTAAGAGAAGAACTTTATAAATAACAATAAATGTTTCAAACATTTATCTTTGTTAAATCTAATTTATTATTGCCTCCAACTGAAAAGTTGAAAAAATCGGATATTCTACAAAAAAGCGTACCTGTAAATATCATTTTTTTAAACGCAATCATTTTTTTGTAGATTCAACCTAAATAGCGGGCGATATACATGGAAATGTGATAAAAACTAATTTCGACCTTGCTAATGAACATAATAAGTATTCATTTTGGAGTTTGGTAAAAAACATCTGATTTTTTCCTCAGGAAACAATCACAAATTTAAAACTATTATTCATGTGAAACAAGTAAAAAGTACGTTGTGTATTCCCGTGCTGCCCATGTATGGCATTGATTTTGTGGAAAAAATGTTAAGAAAGCCAAATTTTATTTTATAACAAAAATTTAATTGGAAAATAATTGCTATGAATAAAATTATAATACAGGAGTGTCCACCTCACATTTGTCTTCTTAATACTTTACAACATAGAAATTTAAAAATCAGATATTTTATTTAAAACTTGTCCTAAACTCTAGTGATGTTGATCAAAATTGCGCAGAATAGACAGAAAATTTGTAACTGATACGCAAATCTGGTACCAAAATTTATTTATTGCAGGTCTCTTGGTAACATTTTCTACGTTAACACCACCAAAAATGTATCGCGTTTTAAATACTACGATTTCTTAACTTACAAGTCAAACTTCGATTTCCTATATCGTTTGACTTTATTCATTTTTTACTCCAGTAGGAGGAAAATCTGTAAAATTCTATAATTATCAGCGTATTTTATGTCCCTGATTACATTTCTATTTTTTAAAAAGCATTTTTGCAGCCATTTAAAAAGACATATTTTGTTAGTTTTTAATATGAAAATAGTAGCTTTTCAATTTTAAACTATAAAAAAAATGAATTTCAATGTAAATTTTGCAATGTACTTGTGCAATAATCTATCAAAGGTGTAAATGAATTCTACAAAACAAAAATTTTTATAATTGAAAAAAGCGTACATCTTTTAAAGATCATCGTGTTCTACGTTTTTTGCCAAATAAATTCATTAAAAAAAATGTAAAATTAACAAGAAAATACTATTCAATTTACTTGCTGTTTAAAAATAACGGTAATTTTCAAAAGGTTCAACCGATTTGTAATAATAATCTTTTTAGAAAATTCATATTATTTTCTATTTATTATGCGTTAGAAATTGTTTGATCATATAAACCTAATAAATTACGGGGGTTTTTTTTAAATTCTCAAATGAAAATTTTCATTCGGTGAATTAGAAATTGTAAAATTATAGCATTAATTGATAAATTGTACAAATAAAACCCTAAAAACGTTTCACAATCTTGGTCACTACACTTTTCGTTCTTTTTTGATGCGCAATTACAGAACAAAAAAATTGTATTTAAATTTAAAACAATCGTTTCCAAAAAAACTTGTTAGGCAAATATTTACGATATTTTAATTTTCGCCTTTGATACTACATTTTTTATGGAAAATTGAAGTTAAATCTTAAAGTAAAAAGTTAATTTCCGTCCGCATTTCTTATTCATAATATTCGCAAAGTGTAACGTAAGAGGCTTGTTACAAAATTAGCCTAAATTAATCAAATACATTCAAGATATCTTCGGCAAAATGACAGAAGGACATATCTGAGAATTTGGGCATTTTGAATTGCATGCATCTTAGATTATGCAACGCGCCTCTGCAATTTGTAGGGAATTAGATATCGTGCAGATATCTTGTGACAATCAAGTTGCCGATAATTGGTTTGAAAATTTACGTCAGGTGATTTTTCGGACACCTGAGAACATTTAATCGTTGTTATTGTGGTTAATATTTATGTTGTCGCTGGTACAATGACCGCTTGTTTAACAAAATATGAATTTGAAATGTCTTTATTTTAAAAATAAAGTGAATCAACCAAAAACATCTGCTTTGCGAAAAGTCTGCCAAGTAAAGCTATACAAATTTTTAGAATCAATGATGTTCAAGTGATTTGGAATCATATGTTTAAAGCAAATTTATAAAGAAACATATTTATAAAGTGCTCTACATACATTTTTCAATTAATATAAAAACACAGTATACATTATACATCTTGGTGAGATTTTATTGGAACATCAATCTATATACGCAACAGTTTCTTATTAAAAACATGTTTCTCATTACATTCAATCCCACCAAGTTTCACAATGTCTAACGTGGCTTCTCAAAATTTATTTAAAAATATTTGTCTGGTACATTATTACAAGATTTATTTATATACTTTACAATGCATATTTTATTACATAATATTTACAAGGAAGGTTACCCACATGTTTGCCTCAGATTTGATTCGCTTCAAAGTATGTTTCACGTATTTTTTTATGTGTGCCCAAATGCATATTTACGAAGTGAAGTCACCATTCCAAGTTAGTGAATAATTATTAAGAAGTAAAATTTTTATTGAAATGAATCATTTAAAAGACAGTGTAAACTTTGTTTAGACTGGCATTATGTTATTATATTGCAGTAAATTAATGATTTTTTAACCAACAGCCCCTTAAACGGGATAATTCTGAATTCCTTGAATTCACTGAAAACATTGAATTCGTTGAATATCTTGAATTATATGAAAGCCTTGTATCAAATGAATGCCTTGGATTTGCTGAATGCCTCGAATGCTCCGTACCCCTTAAATTCACTGTATTCCTTAAATTCTCTGAAATCTTGAATTATCCGAATTCCTAGAATTTTCTGAATTCCTTGAATACCCTGAATTCCTCGAATCTTCTGAATTCTCTATATTCACTAATTTTCCCAAAATCGCTGGATTCCTTGAATTCTCTCAATTCCTTGAATTGTTTGAATTCCTTGAAATTTCTGAATTCCTCAGATGCTCTGAATCCCATGAATTTGAAGGAATCATTGAAGTCGTTGAATTCTTTAAATTCTATGAATGCCTTGAATTAACTAAATACCTTGAACTCGATGACTGCCTTGCAATATCTGAATTCCTTCAATTCTCTAAGTTTCTTAAATCCTATGAATCTTTTTAATTTTCTAAACCACTTGAATTTTCTGAAACCTTGAATTCTCAGAATACCTTTAAATTTCGGAATTCCTTTAACTATCGGAACTCTTTGAATTCTCTGACTTCCTTGAATTCTCTAAATTCCTTAAATTCTCCGATTTTGTTAAATCCTATGAATCCCTTAAATTTTCTGAATCCCTTGAATTCCCTAAATTTATTGAATTCTCGGAAATCTTGAATTCTCAGAATCCCTTCCAATTTCACAATCCCCTTAATTACCTGAATTACTTAAATTTTCTGCATTTCTTAAATTTTTTTAATTTCTTAAATTCTCCGAAATTGTTCCATTATTTTAATTCCTTGAAATCTCTGAATCCCTCAAATACTCTGAATCCCGTGAATTCTCTCAAATCATTGAATTGGTTGAATTCCTTGAATAAGATGAATTCCATGAATTCTATGAATTCCTTCAAAAAGGCGAATTCCTTAAAATCGGTGATTTCCCTGAATTCTATAAGTTATTCCAATTCTATAAATTCATTGAATTCTATAAATTTCTTGAATACTCTGAATCCCTTGAATTCTCTGGGCCTCTTAAATTCGCGGAATGTCTTGTAGTTGCTGAATTCCTGGAATTCTCTTAATTCAATTTTTCCCTGGATTCTTTGAATACTTTGCATTCCTTGTATTCTCTAAATTCCTTGAATTCTCTAAATTCTCTGAATTCATTGAATTCTCTTAATCCCTTAAATTCTCTAAACTGAATTCCTTGAATTCTATAAATTCCTTAACTTCACTGAATTCCCTGAATACTCTGAATTCTTTAAATTCCCAAAATTTCTTGAATTCTAATAATTCTTTGATTTCTCTGAATCCCATGAATTCTTTTAATTCATTGAATTCACGGATAGCCTTGAATTTGCTAAATATCTCACATTCTCTGAATTTAATGTTTCTCTAAATTCCTTGAACTCTCGGAATCCCTTGAATCATCTGAATATCTGGAATTTACTTATTATTGGAATTCAGACAATTCCTTGAATTCTCGGAATTCCTCGTATTTTCTGAATTCCTTTATATCTGCGAATTCCTGGAATTCTCCCAATTCCTTGCATTTTCAGTTCCTTGATACCTTTAAATTCCTTGCTATATGTATATTCCTTGAATTTAAGGAATGCCTTGAATTCCCTAAATTCTATAAATTCAAGAAATATCTTGAATTTCCTAAATTTCTTGAACTCATGGAATTCCTTAGGTAGGTTGAATTCCATGTCTGAATTCCTTGATTTATCTGAATTCCTTGAATTGTCTGAATTCCTTCAATGATCTAAATACCTGGAATATACTCAGTTCATTGAATTCACTGAATTACATTAATTCTCTTAATTCCTTAACTTTTCTGAATTCCTTGAATTCTGTAAATTATATAAATTCCATTAAACGTATTTAGATATAATTCATTTAATTTTTATGAAGCTATTTAATTAAATCTTAAAACTTAGGGGAAAAAGATTTTTGTCGAAACTAATAAAAAAACAAAAGTGTACATTTATTCAATTTTTCCTTGAAATTGGTTTGTTTACAAATTTTAACATTTCTTACTTTGTTTCTATTAATTCATTGGAATTCTTTTAAATGATCAAAATTCACCTAACCAATTTCAAAAGATTTAAAAACATTCTTAGTATTTTATGTTATTTTAAAAGATTATAAAGAAATTGGTAATGGATTCCAGTAATTTAATGAAATTCGGAAGAATTTTAAATTGCATTTTTCAACTTTAGTTAGGAATAGTTCTATATAAATATAATTCTATATAATTCATAAAGCTGGAAAATAGAGTGCCTTCAAAATGCTTTAAGAGCCTTACAAATAAACATGTAGCGTGAATACTTTTATAATTTCTTGTTTTAATGCTTATGAACCTAATATTCTCTGAAGAAAATTATTCTGAAACATTTTTTTATTTATTTTTTATTTAGCAAACAACAAATTTTAAAATAAATTTTGTTAAATAATATAAACACCATTTTTAATATTTATTCGCATATTTGTGTTTTTACAGCTGATTTATACAAAAGATGTCATTGGTATCAAATAAATTGCCGGTTTTTGGACCAGTATACCGACAATTTAAGAACTATTATTTGAATTTCTTACCTGGTCGACACTCACTAACATCAATTAAAAAATCACTGTAGTTCGAATTTAGGATTTTCAATTCTTCAACAGTGTCAGCCAGAGTCGAAATATAGACCCTCCTTTACACCTCTAAACACTCTGATCATGGGGGTTTTAAGATTATCTAAAGAGGTTTTATTCTATTATAATTTAACCCCTCTTTAGCTCCTCCAAAGCTGCAGATATTTCCATTTCTGCATACTTAGAGGAGCAAAAGAGGGTGTAGTGAGAACCTCGTTTGATCCTCATAGCCTCTCCATTCAGCGCTCCTCCGTATTCTGTTGCGCATGCGTCATCGAGTGCGCGCTTATTGTAAATGGGGAAATAAATTTCAATTAAAATGTTATTAGACTTTTTACCTGATACGTCAAATTAAGATGGCATCCGACAGCTTGACAACAGTGTTTTAATATCTAAATTTAAATTTGTAAAATATAAATAACTGATAGTTAAATTTTGCTAATATAGATTAAGATAGTGGAGATCAGTTATTATGTTTTAGTACCCCATTTAGGTAATTGTCGATGTCATGAATACTGACGTTTCAAATGAAAATGCCTAACAACAATTTAAGCATGAAAAAAACAAACATGATTTTTCCTAATACTTTCTTTATTGGTATTAATGAAGGTTTATACCGTAAAAAAGTAACAACTTATGCAAATATGAAAAACTTACAGTATAATAATCTTAAACAGTTTGTAGTTAAAGCGGCGTTAAGCACTGAGACCAATTTATTATATTCGAGTCCAGTATTCGATTCGATTCGAATGCACCTTCTTGACCTTCTTTAACAATAATAGTTTATCAATATTATTTTAATAATTAAGTTTTTGCAAATATTTTGTCGCATACCGTTTTCAAAAAATTGCCAGTCTTTTCCCTACTTGAAATAATAACTAATTTATATGTTCACCTGTTTCCAATTGATGCTGATAATAAACAGCATTGTTGCAGTAATAATTGTCTGCTCCATTCGATTCTGATGGTACGCGTATATCTTTCCTTAAAGTTGGTCCGTCAGCCATGTGCTTTTTCTGAAGAACGTCTTTAGAAAACACTTTCGTTCCAGGATCTAATATTATCCCTTCCTCCGACACGAGTAATTTATCTAGTGCAGTTTTGTCATCTGAAATTATATATTGAAAATAAATTAAAATGAAAATCAAAGAATTTTTAACAAAATACTTGAATGTTCAACCAAATGTACAATTTGTCAAATCGAAATCACAGAATTTTCAAGAAAATGCTTAACTTTTAAACCAAATGTACAATTTGTAAAATCTCATTCGAAGAATTTTCAGCACAAGAATTAACTGTTTAATCAAATGTACAATTTGTATAATGAAAGTCAAAGAACTTTCAACAAAATACTTAAATTTTCAATCAAAGAGAACAATTTTTTAAATCAAAGTCAGAGAATTTCAAAGAAAATACATAACTTTTAAACGAAATGTACCATTTGTAAAATCAAAGTCAAAAAGTTTTCAACACAAGAATTAACTGTTCAACCAAATGTACAATTTGTCAAATCAAAATCACAGAATTTTCAAGAAAATGCTTAACTTTTAAACCAAACGTACAGTTTGTAAAATCCCAGTCGAAGAATTTTCAGCACAAGAATTAACTGTTTAATCAAATGTACAATTTGTATAATGAAAGTCAAAGAACTTTCAACAAAATACTTAAATTTTCAATCAAACCAGTAAACAAAATTAAATATAAAGCAAGAAAATTAGCATCATCATTACTGGCACTAAGTTCAAGATTACTGGGACGTTTACCATAATTCTAGTATTTTTGGAGTGAAGTAAGGGAATTCAATTTCGAGGGTTGGTCTTGGTTTAAACGCACATAAATCGAAATCTTGAAATAGACAGACTGCATTATATCGACTCGAAAATGTTATGCCATGCCTTTAACGAAAAATTCTTTGCAGTGTATACGTTTTGACCATGATGCTTGGGATTCTGAAAGATGAACGCATGTAATTTTGAGGTTATGAAGGTATATGACCCGACGCACTGAATATTTTTAGGCAAATAGGGAACACTGTTTTGAATAATTAAGAAATACTTACCGTTTATTGCTAGTATTTTCGCTTCAGCCTTTGTTTTCACGCCACGTCCATGATCCTCCCAGGCTAAATTGGGTGTCGCGTTCACAAACCTCTGCTTTGGTGGGAAAGTGGACAGAGGAATCACATCTTTGAATGCAGTTTTCACCCACCAAATTAGAGCATATTTTCTGCCACCAATCTTTATTAGGAAGAAGAATTTTTCGATGAAACACGCTCACTCTTGAACACTAAATTTGCACGATTTTGTTAACCGATGGTGACGCTGCCAAACAGACGCTTGGATGTGTTTCGGTAATATCGACTTGCAGATTGATTTGATGCTGCGATCCGAACGATCCTCAAATATTGGAGTAAAAGAGAAATCCGACAGTCTCTGCGTCGCTGCTTATCCGCACGACGCATGCGCATTAATTTCCTTTTCTTTTAAAATTTTAATTAGGGAAAGAATGAACACACTTCATATTCATATTTACAAATGATTCAAGTCAGTCGCGACTTTTTGAACACTTATGTTAGAGAATTCGAAACATTATATGGATTGCGATTTTGTTCAATTAACATACAACAGATTTTACATTTTCCTGATATCGTAGAAACACTTGGACCATTATGGCTGTACGTTTGTTTTGAGTATGGAGATTTAAATGGTCAATTTCTGAGTCTTATTCATGGTACTTACCACATTGATAGCCAAATACCCGTTTCTCAAAATCAATTTATCTCGATGATAAAGCTCATGGAAAATTTACCCAATGGCGAATTAAAACAATTCTGTCAAAAGAAAAAGCGTCAAGTAAAAATCAACGAACAAATTTCAGACCATTGTTACAGCGTTGGAGGTTACAAACGTATTACAGAAATGCCAGAATTAGTTCAAAGGGCACTGCAAGCTTTTTCAATTTTTAGAAATTTCAGGGTTTGCCTGTTTTCAAGACTGTTAAAAAACTCAAAATTGTATGTAGCAGAGACTTACAAGCAGAATAGCTTACAAACGCATTAATCTGCGGTGTAATATCTTCATAACAATGAATTAAAATTGGGTATAGTTAACTGCTTTCTGAAAGTTCATAATTGTAATTGTGAATTGTAAACTGTCAATGTGGAGACTCACATTTTGCAATTTTGCAAAGCAAACTCACCTGTCGTGATGTTTTTCAAACTCAAGGGGACAGCTTCCAGCATAATACTGAATTCTTCGTACAAAAGTGTGATGTTTTCGAAAATGCAATCGCTATCCCAATTGAAAATATTACGAACATTTGTGTATTTATGAACGTAGATCATCAAGTGTATATAGGGTTGCCGATCAACCAAAAAGAGCTTGAATAAAAACATCCCCTCATTCATATGTGTATCGTATTTTTATTTTCCTCCTACATTACAATTGTCTAAGATAAAAAAAATGTCCTCAAATATTAAATTATTTTAAATAAATTTCAACTTGTTTTACTTTTTTATAGTTATGGATTGTGTTCAATATATTGAAGTTTAGTATGGGTATGTCCATTTCAATATACTTCATATTGCGTATATGAAGGTTTTTCTATCCTTGTATGTTTAAAAAAAGTCAAAAATGAATATATTGATTATTATTAAATTATTATTATTATTAACGAAACTATTATGTTTACTGCAGAGATCATAGAGATTTAAATGAGGGCTTGATAAATATTTTTTAAATCGCAAAGAGGGTCATAGAGGCTCAAACGAGGGATTCAAAAACTTGGAAAATCATGAGGAGGGCTAAAGAGGTTGAAAAGAGGTCCAAAGAGGTTCTACGATAAGCAAAAGGGGATATCGAGGGCCAAGGAAGTGCAAAAGAGGTTTTATTTACAGCTATAGAGGGTCAAAGGAGGGCCTGTATTTCGACTCGGGAGGTTATATCAACGCTTTTTACATCAAATCAGTTATTTTGTATAAAAAATATGGCTGGAAAATAATTAAATTTTGAATAAAAAAAGTATTGAATCTTAAAGTATGTGTATTATTTGTCAACAACTTTAGGTTATGTTGGATTGTTTCATATGAAATCGGCATTTTTCACAGAAAGCATTGAATTTGAATACAGCCTCTATATTTTAAATTAATTATATCTCTAACATTTCAAAAAATATTCACAACTTTTTAGCCACTGTAGGTTATCATAGTGAAAATCGGTATTTTTAGGACAAAATCCTTAGATTTCAAATAAGATTAAAAATGTTGTTCAGTTGTAGGTCTTAAGGTACTCCTTTTGACGGAAAATATTGATATATATGTTTCAAAGAAGATTAAAAATTTTGTAACAATTCAACATTATGTTAAAGTTTTTTACCAGAAATCTATTATTTCAAGCAAAATCATTGAATTTCAAAGAACATTTATAGTTTTAGAGGAATTTAGTTTCTATTAAGGGTTTTCGCCACAAAATATTTATCTTAAACAAAAATAAATTAATTTCAAAGCAGATTCACAATTTGGAAAATTTGTTTGTTATGTTATGCATAAAATAACGAAAAAAATGTTCTTGTTTTGTAAAAAATTGGTACTTTACATAACAAAAAGCATAAGATTTTTCAGATTTGTATTTTCAAATTATTATTTAACGGTTGTATTGACTATATACATGTATCGAAGAAAATATGCCCGCTGCATTCACAAACAGACCGACACCGATAAAATGTTGTAATTTTCGGATTCTGTTTGTGCCGAAACGTAAAGATCCGTTTAAAACCAGAGATAAAAAATGTGGACGATTACATTACACTCTGATGAATGAGAATGTAATTATATATTAATTGTGAAATTCTTTTAGAATGTTGATATTTGCTTTTGGCTTATGCGCCAGATATATTATAAAATGTAAGTTTATATTTTTTATATATCTGTAAAAATTACATAACTTTTTGTAGGTAGCCAACTTACAATTAAAACTATTATTTCTTTGGTTATTATCGCAGTTGAAATACGATATAAAATATTAATATAATTAATAAAATTATATAAAAATGTTTGTAAAAGTAAGATTTTCTGTCTAAAGTTACACTTAAAAAAAACTTCAATATTAGTAAAAGCATTATAGTTAAGTATTGATTCAAATATTCTTTGAAAATTTTTAAACAATCACACTATAGCAAAAATAAGAAAATATCAAAAAGCTTGTAGTTGAAGATTTCTGCAAACATTCTTCAAAAATTGTTTAGCAGCATACATTTTCTGAAAACAGTTACACTGCAGTAAAGAATACAAAATTGTTTTTAGCAAACATTTGAGCTATAGAAATAGTTTTTTGAACAATAATTAAACACAACAGATTTTTTATGAAAAAAGCCAAAAACGAACGTTAAAATTCTCACAAAAACTTATTACTGAGGTTTAATATAGGCTCAATACTTGAATACGATCTTGAAAGATTAGGGAGTTGGCAAGAGATGGGGGACATGTCATGTCACATGCAGCAAGTCTTACTGCGGCAAGTCACACCTGCGACATCTTTATCTAGCGGCTCGCCTCCCGCGTATTTGCTTAAATATCCGTGTATTACACAGTCTTGTTTTATGGTGGAAGATTATTCTTGTTGATAGAAAATTCATATAAATATTTGTATTTAACTATTTGGTTGAAAATTAATCTATTTTCTTGAATTAAAAATTTAAATTTTTAATAAAAATTCATATTTGCGTGCTGAAGACTGGACTATTTTGTATAAACCCCGTTACTAATCTTAAAAGTATATTTAAAAAGATTTAAAAAGGTTTCCAAAATTGCAAAAAAAAATAATCTCGAAGATTTTCAGGCATTTTTTTAATTTTGCTAGTTTGATTAATAATTGTGGAGAAAATTGAAAAGAGTTTAAACGATATTCAGAAGTTTTGAAAAAATTTCGAAATTAATTTAAAAAATGAAAAGATTCTAAACAATGAACAATGAAATCATATACGAAAATTTTGTTAAGATTCCTATGAAAATTAAAACGGTGTTTTTTTCTTAGAGAATTCATTATAAGATATTATTTAAGAAGATTTCAAATGTTTCCAAAATTAAAAAAAAAAAAAATTCGAAGGCATTTTTTTATTCCTCAAGATTGACTAAAACTTTCATTGAAACCCATATCCTTACAAAAGAGATTTAAAAATTGAAGAAAAATAAAAAATAATTTAAAATTTCATAAGAGTCTAACCAATACTTAAAAAGAGTTAAAAAATTGGAAAAATACATCAGAATTGAACAACTTTAACTTTAGAAAAGATCGGATTAAAGTTTACTTCTGCCAAGTTTGGGCCCGGTTTGGGCGATGACCACATTTCTGCACGGGAATTTTCTACAATCTACATATTCACCGACTTTGCCGAAAGCTTGTCTTTTGATTCTTTTTAGTCGATTTAGCTGCTTTTTATTTAAATCAAACAATTTTATTGCTTAAAATATCAACTATTACATTTGTTGTTGAGAACACATCTGTTTCCGTTAAAAATTCAACTACTTTTAAATAAAAAAGAAAAAAATTCAACTTTAAATAGGATATTTAAATTTTTAGTCAAAACATTTAATTTCCAATTAGAAAAAGGATATAACTCAACAGAGTAATTTTTCACAAAAAAAATTCGTAAAATCGTAAAAATACAATAATTTATATTTTTATAAACAAATTAGATGAATAAATTTCAAATTTTTGACGATCAAGTACAACGAATATGTTCCTTCGATTCCAGTAGCTTCAGATTAAGTAGATCATCTAATTTAGTCATAAATGTTAATTAAAATATATTAAAAAATATTTTTATTAACAATTTATCGTAATTAAGCATGAATTATAAAATATTCCAGGAATTTTTACTGAGTGAATCTTAGCGTGCAGTGTTATTATTCATTCTCATACTATTTGAATTTAGAAACAGATTTCTTTCTACGTGTAAATTCCTGAAATGTTATATTTTTGTTTATCTGAACTGCCCACAAACATTAAAATTGGTTTATTTCACCAATTATTATCGAATATATTTTATTTTTACTTAGATTTACATTAATAGAAAAAGCAAAGAAATACGACCTTGAAAATACGTCAAATTAAAATATTTTGCTACAAAAAGTATTTAAAACAATTATTGTTTTTAATTTTTTAATTATTTTTATGATAAAACGCAATTTCAATATTCACATATATATTGAATGATCCTGATTATCTAATATTTTGAAATTCAAAAAATTATAAAGGTTAACGAAGTTTAAATTGAACACGTTAAAAAAGTTGATAATACGTAAGATAGTGAATTTATTCATTTTTTTATATTCATACCATTTAGATTTCATAAATTTCAAATTATGTTGTTTGAAAATGAATTCTTTTAGAATCTTTAGATGAAAAAATTATTTTATTTCAAAATTAAAAGCATTAATTAAAGGGCTGCTCTCTCACGTTGAAACTCGAGCGATATAAATACTACTAGATTTACTCTATCGCGACTTCAAAATGAGTGATTCCGCAGGATTTAATAGATTTAGCTGATGCTGGGAAAACGAAATTGACCATTTCTATTTAAAATGTCTAGTTTCAATATCTCAGGTACGCCGGCCTTCTAACATATAATCCCTGGCGAGAATAAGCAAGCCGGATGTAACGAGTAGATAACCCGAGCTATAGGGCGGGCTGTGATTGGTCGAGAGGCGTGGCCTAATTACAAAATGGCGGCTAAAATAATTACAAAATGGCGGCCATCCTAATTAGAGTGTGGCGGCCATAATAATTATTAGAGTGGACGATTTCGAGTTGAAAAGGGGGAGGCGTTGAAGATTTTCCCATTGAAAGGACTATTCTCAGTTGGAAAAGCGGACGCGCTCAACATGATCTTAATAAACGAATGTATCTCAGCTTAATAGGGGAGGGGGCCCCACCCCCTCCCACTGCGAATCTGCAAATTTTCATGAATGGATATGTTCCGCTTCAAAAAGGGGAAGGGGCCCACCCCCTTCCTGTTAGCCTGAGAGTAGAGAGTGTATACGATCGAGTTGAAAAATGCGAGAAATAATTACAAAGAAAATTAATTATCATAATCTTACTTTATATTTAGGTTGAAAAGCGGTGTGCTGAAATAAA
>NC_046665.1:13839735-13845192 GCF_010883055.1 Belonocnema kinseyi | reverse complement strand
TTAAGTAGTGATGCCTTGGGTTGATCTCATTTATTTTTGGTATGTCAGGAACAGTTTATTTCGTCTGAGTGTCAAACCAGACGTTGATAGTTTGAGTTTGTGAGAACTTTAACAAATCAAAGACCAGCGAGGATTATATTTCTACTGAATAACTATGAACTTGCAACATACTGACTCGGTTAGAGACAACAATCGAACTGATTCAACTCTGTGAAATGCGTCGGTTTATGTACGTATTATATATAAGGAGTGGGGAAGTCCTTTGTTAGGTGGGGAAAGAGCCATATGTTGTGAGCGTGGGAATAACCGCTATGCCACACACGTGAATAAAACCGGTTTCTTTTTAACAGTTAAACAAAGGATAGAAGTATGCTTTTCTTAGAAATGTCACAAAAGAACACGTATTTGATATAAATCACACAAAAGAATACGTATTTCCTGGAAATTACACAAAGAACACATATTTTCAATTAGTCACACAAACCGGTTAAATGCGGCGTGAGGGTATTTTGTATAAACCGGTTTTTCAGGTGCGAATGAATGAGTGCTGTGAAAACAACCTAGTAATATCTGCAGATTTATGTAGGGTATTGATATACTGGTCTAAGTTTGTCCCTCTCCAAAGAAAAAACCACTGCATAAGTTATGGGTGTTTTATATGAAAAAAATGTCAAGTACAAGATTTAAAGTAATGAAAACAGAACAATTAATTTAAAAAAATAAAAATTTTAAGGTAAGACATTAAAATAAAGGCTAATTCATTTCATATGTCATAAAATGTTATCTAGTTTCTATGAAACGTACGTACTTGCGTACGCAAAATTCGCAAGTGAAACTAATTATCAAACAAATGCCATTAGTTGTCCGTATACTGTCCGTGGTATATCGATACATTTTCTCCAGAAAAAATAATTTTTAACGTAATTTTTACCAGAGAGCAAAACAGAAGCAAAACAAAGATTTTTCAAAGAAAGCTTTATCACAATAGCTATTTTTTCAAATGAATAATGTTCAAAACCAATTTCTAGAAAAATGTATGCCAAAAATTAGATATAATTTGTGCAAAATCTATTTTCAAAAAAAGTGCTGAAAAAATAAGTCCATTCTTAGTGAAATCTTGAGAAGAAATTAAAAAATAATTATAAAAAAACATTTGCCAGCAATTAAAAAGAATTCTTCTGTTTTTACGTAGCAGTTGTTTTTAAACTTCAAAAATTGTTACGCTTTAATTTTTTATTTAGCCACCATTACAAAATTTTCTGTAACACGAGCCCTAACGCTCCACTTGACAAGTTAGTTTCACGGAAAATTCTAAAGTTATTAAGAGAAATACAACAATGTTTAAGGGAAGGCTTTACCACAAAAGCTCATTTTTTTATCCCAATAATGTTCAAAACAAGTTTCTACAGAAATGAATGCCACAACATTTAATAGAATTTATGAAAATCTTTTTACAAAAAAAGTCCAAAAAAATAAGACAGAATTCAATAAAACTTTTAGAAGAAATTAAGAAAATATTTCCAGGAATAGTTTTGAAGCAATTAAAAAAAAGTCTTCTGTTTTACCTAATATATTCTGTAAGTCTTTACAATTCTTATATTTCGAAATGTTTTTACCAGCTATCTACCATTGCGGAATTTTCCACAATACTAGCCCTAGCGCTATATTCGAACGTTTAGTTTGACACAAAATTTCAAAATTAATCAAAGCAAACAAATAATTAAAAAAAATCGCAACCAATTGAAAAAGTGTTCTTTTTCAGTTGACATTTTTGTTTTAACTGTGAAAATATTTTTAATTTTTAAAACCTTTTTTTTAATCGTCTACAATTACGAAATTATGGGTGCCACTAGATCTAGCGCTTTAATTGACCAATTAGTTTCACAGAAAATTTCGACATTAATCGACACATTAAAAGAAATTCAAGGGAAGATTTTACCACAAAATCTATTTTATTTCATCCGAATAATGTTCATAACAAATTTCTATAAAAGTTGATACAAAAAATTAAATATAATTTACCGAAAAACCTATGACATATAAAGTTCAAAAAAATAAAACAAAATTCAATAATAATTTTGGAAGAAATTGAAAAAATATTTCTTGCTAAAATGTTCAAGCGATTAAAAAAAAGTCTTCTTTTTTACCTAATATATTTTGTAAATCTTAACAATTCTTATATTTTAAAAAGTTTTCGCCAGCTATCAACCATTACAGAAAATTTCAAAATTAAGCAAAGCAAACAAATAGTTTTCAAAAAAAAGTTTATCCAATTTAGAAAAATGTTTTTTTGTTTTCAATTAATAATTTTGTTTTTATTGTAAAAATATTTTTAATTTTTAAAACCTTTTTTTATTTGAGCGGTCTACAATTACGAAATTATACAGATACCAGATCCAGCGCCTTAATTAAACAATTAGTTTCACAGAAAATTTCGGCATTAATTGTAGCAGTAAAAAATTTTCAAGGGAAGTCTTTACCACAAAATCTATTTTTTTTTCATCCGAATACTGTTCAGAACAAATTTTTATAAAAATTGATACAACAAATTTAATTTAATTTACGGAAAACCCTTTTACATGCAAAGTTCAAAAAAATTAAATGAAATTCAATGCAACTTTTAGAAGAAATTAAAAAAATATTTGTAAAAAAATTCTTCAAGTCATTTAAAGAAATCGTTTTTCTACCTAATATATTTTTCATTCTTAACTATTCTTATTTTCTTTCAAATGTTTTCTTCGAACTGTCAACCATTTTACAATTTTCCGCAATGCTAGCACTAACCCTATACTAAACCGTTTTGGTTTACATAAAATTTGGACTATAATCAAAACAAATAAATTTTTCAATTGAAGGCTTCAACCGCAAGGACTAATTTTTAATCCGAATAATGTTCTGAACCAATTTGTATACAAATGTATACCAAAACATTAAATATAATTTATGAAGACTTGTTTCCAAAAAATGTTCCGAAACATAAGACAAACTGCAATTAAATTTTCAGAAGAAATTGATAAATAATTTTCAAACAAAAATTCGCAACCAATTTAAAAAAAGTACACGTTCTCTGTTTTTAGGTGATATATTTTTCTTAATGTTAAACATTTTTTAATTCTTTAAATCTTTCAATAAACTCCGTCAAACTAATTAATGTCGTCTTTTCTTATATTTCATTTAATAATAATCAAAAATATTATGGAAAATTGAGAAAACTTTTTTAATAATTTAAAAATACGGAAAAAATACATTTTATGTTGCTGTTTAAATAAAAATTTAAACCGTTTTTATCTTGTGAAACCTGAAAAAGTTAGACGTTAAACTTCCATAGTAATGTATGTCAAGTGCCAGAATAATTCAGGCACTAATTATTTCATAATTTTTGTAATTTAGTCCAACCAGCTTCCGCACTTTGCAAATTATATTCTGGTATACTTGTGTATACTCAATGATAAAAACACAACAACAAAAATAACTGTGTCTCCTTATATTCAAACAGCCTGACACTTATGGGGAATGAACATTGTTTCCTTAAACTTACATGAACACTTTTTTCCTGCGAGTTAAGGAGATAGTTTACACAGCACCAGTTTTGCTACGGAAGTACATTTTAGTGCGCTTTAGAAGTCACGGCGATAAGAGCTTTATTCTATTTCCCGTTTTCTTTTTGTCTAAAGATTTTTTTGAATAATTAAAATGAAGAACTGGAACCATTTTTCCTGAAAAGAAATAAGTGATTAAACCGTAAATCATCATAACTCAGTCAAATATCATTGAAACTGTTTGCAATTTGACACACATACAAAGTATGCTATAGGATTGTCTACAATACTATTAAAAATATGGACAAGAAGCATGGAGGGAATTTCATATTTAAAACAAATTACAGCGGAAAAGTTTCTATAGCCCTTTACCTGTATTTATTCTCATAATTCCTTAAGAAACCATTAAACAAACACCAGAAAACTATGAAAAATTTTCAAATTCTATTTCAACAGTGCATTTATTCAGGTCACTTATTTGAAGAAACAAATTTTATTAAACATCAATTTCTTATGTCTTTAGGATTGCGATTTTGATCATTGTTATCAATGAGATTTGGTTGATTCCATGTTTATACAGAAATTCTGTTACCAGCCAACTTTCCAACGTCTATCTTCTTAAACTCATAAGAAATATCTGGTTATATTCAACTTTGGTTTGCTTTAACTTCAGAAACGATAAGCTAAATTTATTCAAAAATTACCCGCATAATATACTTAGCAACTTACTTACAACTCCATTGAAAAGCGTCTGTACCAATTTGACAGGTTCCCTATCTGACAATTTTATTTGGATTCTTCGTACTCATCATTTTGTTATGATAAATCTTAAAGCATATCAATTTTATTTTCTCCTTTGAAACATACCCGATCGCTCGCGAATGTCAACAAATTTTAAGTGATATCCATCGCATGACCATCGCTCAGGTGATGTTGAATGAAGTCAATAATGATCTTGATTTTCTCAAAAGGGTTATAACTGGGGTGAATCGTGGGTATATGGTTATGACATCGAAACTAAAGCCCAATCGTCTCAGTGGAGCGAGCCTGAGTCTCCAAGACCGAAAAAAGCACGTCAAGTTAGGTCAGATGTGAAGGTTTTGCTCACTGTATTCTTTAATTACCGTGGCGTAATGCATCAGGAATTCTTAACACAAGGTCGTACGGTCAATAAGAAGTATTACCTTCAAGTTATGCGCCGTTTGTGAGAGGCGATACCCAAAAAACGTTCGGAACTTTGGAAAAACAATTCGTGGCTTTTGCATCATGATAATGCACCTGCTCATTCATCGTTGCTTGTGAAAGATTTTCTAACCAAAAACAGCACCACAGACATGCCTCTGCCTCCATATTCACCGGATTTGGCCCCCAGTGACTTTTTTCTTTTCCCAAAACTGAAGAGACCCATGAAAGGACATCGATTTTCAACGATTGAGGAGATAAAAACTGCATCGCTGAAAGAACTCAAGGCTATACCACAAAATGATTATCAGAAGTGCTTCGATGATTGGAAAAAGCGTTGGCACAAGTGTATTATATCTGAGGGGGATTACTTTGAAGGGGACAACATAAATATTCAGGAATAAATGAATATTTTTTGAGAAAACCATAAAGTCACCTTATTTTTGGAACACACCTCGTATTCACATAGTATCCGACCCGGTTTTCGGTTGAGAGTATAGTGCCTTTTGGTTTATCAAATATCACTTAAAATTTGTTGACATTCGCAAGCAATCGGGTATGTTTCAAAGGAGAAAATAAAATTGATATGCTTTAAGATTTATCATAACAAAATAATGAATACGAAGAATCCAAATACAATTGTGGGTCCGGATGCAATAAGGGCACATAAAATTTTTTCGTGCGAAAACGAAGTCCCCTGGAGGCTGTAGAAAAAATTTTCGAATTTTAATTTTCA
>NC_046665.1:13835175-13839635 GCF_010883055.1 Belonocnema kinseyi | reverse complement strand
GAAAATTAAAATTCGAAAATTTTTTCTAAAGCCTCCAGGGGACTTCGTTTTCGCACGAAAAAATTTTATGTGCCCTTATTGCATCCGGACCCACAATTGTCAGATAGGGAACCTGTCAAATTGGTACAGACGCTTTTGAATGGAGTTGTAAGTAAGTTGCTAGGTATATTATGCGGGTAATTTTCGAATAAATTTAACTTATCGTTTCTGAGGTTAAAGCAAACCAAAGTTGAAAATAACTAGATATTTCTTGTGAGTTTAAAAAGATAGACGGTGGAAAGTTGGCTGGTAACAGAATTTCTATATAAACATGGAATCAACCAAATCTCCTTGATAACAATGATCAAAATCGCAATTCTAAAGACATAAGAAATTGATGTTTCATAAAATCTGTTTCTTTAAATAAATGACCTGAATAATTGCACTGTTGAAATAGAATTTGAAAATTTTTCATAGTTTTCTAGTATTTGTTTGTAATGGTTTCTTAAGGAATTATGCGAATAAATACAGGTAAAGAGCCATCCACAGAAGAACCATGTCGATCACAAACGCATACAAACATTCCTATTGCTGACGCTTCATCTGCAATCTATGAACTGAAAGCTTAGGAAAGTGTCCTTAGTCAGGTACGACGCTCAAAAACGTTTTTAGCATTGGTACCTCAGTCTCACAGTCAACGGAAATCTTCAGATTCGGGAAGTTTATTCCTTTTCTCCGGATAGATTTATATAGTACAGCAAGATGGAACTTTTTTAAGTTAACATTTTGTTGTGTGCGAAGATTGATTTAACGAATAAAAACTACCGGCAAAATAAAAATCTTTCCCAAAAAGCCAAGAAATCATTACAACAAAAATTGCCGTAACTTTGCCCAATATTATTGAGACAGTTTGAAATTTGGTAAACATACAAGTATACCCTTGGTATTTCTTGAAAGCAACACAAAAGTTGAAAATTATATTTCTTTTTTTAATAATATTCGATTGCAAATTACAGCCTGTCGTTAACCACATTTTTCTAGTTTCGCCAACAAAAAATTTCGAGGGAACTTCAGGTTGCAAACAACTTTTTTCGAGAAAGTTGTTCTCAATAGTCAAAAGAAGATTTATCGAAACATTTTAGATATATTCATTAAAAATGACCAGAAATATTGACTTTGTAACATACAACTATTCGACGCTGTAACGATTACACTGTCAGAATTGAGCTATCTCGTGCAGGCAACTACCTCTGTTAGGCTTTCTTTAAGCAATCGTTACGGCATCGATTAATGTTTGCCAAACTGCATATTGTCGCTAATTTTTAATATATGTATCTAACACTTTCCAAACATCTTCTTTTAACTATATAGAGAAACTATGCCACTGTAAGTTGTTTTAAATATGAAATTCCCTCCATGCTTCTTGTCCATATTTTTAATAGTATTGTAGACAATCCTATAGCATACTTTGTATGTGTGTCAAATTGCAAACAGTTTCAATGATATTTGACTGAGTTATGATGATTTACGTTTTAATCACTGATTTCTTTTCAGGAAAAATGGTTTCAGTTCTTCATTTTAATTATTCAAAAAAATCTTTAGACAAAAAGAAAACGGGAAATAGAATAAAGCTCTTATCGTCGTGACTTCTGAAACGCACTAAAATGTACTTCCGTAGCAAAACTGGTGCTGTGTAAACTATCTCCTTAACTCGCAGGAAAAACGTGTTCAGGTAAGTTTAAGGAAACAATGTTCATTCCCCATTAGTGTCAGGCTGTTCGAATATAAGGAGACACAGTTATTTTTGTTGTTGTTTTTTTATCATTGAGTATACACAAGTATACCAGAATATAATTTTCAATGTGCGGAAGCTGGTTGGACTAAATTACAAAAATTATGAAATAATTAGTGCCTGAATTATTCTGGCACTTGAAATACATTACTATGGAAGTTTAACGTCTAATTTTTTTCAGGTTTCACAAGATAAAAACGATTTAAATTTTTATTTAAACAGCAACATAAAATGTATTTTTTCCGTATTTTTAAATTATTAAAAAAATTTTCTCTATTTTCCATAATATTTTTGATTATTATTAAATGAAATATAAGAAAAGACGACAGTAATTAGTTTGACGGAGTTTATTGTAAGATTTAAAGAATTAAAAAATGTTTAACATTAAGAAAAATATATCACCTAAAAACAGAGAACGTATACTTTTTTTAAATTGGTTGCGCATTTTTGTTTGAAAATTATTTATCAATTTCTTCTGAAAATTTAATTGCAGTTTGTCTTATGTTTCGGAACATTTTTTGGACACAAGTCTTTCATAAATTATATTTAATGTTTTGGTATACATTTGTATACAAATTGGTTCAGAACATTATTCGGATTAAAAATTAGTTCTTGCGGTTGAAGCCTTCAATTGAAAAATTTGTTTGTTTTGATTATAGTCCAAATTTTATGTAAACCAAAACGGTTTAGTATAGGGTTAGTGCTAGCATTGCGGAAAATTATAAAATGGTTGACAGTTCGAAAAAAACATTTGAATGAAAATAAGAATAGTTAAGAATGAAAAATATATTAGGTAGAAAAACGATTTATTTAAATGACTTGAAGAATTTTTTTACAAATATTTTTTTAATTTCTTCTAAAAGTTGCATTGAATTTCATTTAATTTTTTTAAACTTTGCATGTAAAAGGGTTTTCCGTAAATTAAATTAAATTTGTTGTATAAATTTTTATAAAAATTTGTTCTGAACAGTATTCGGATGAAAAAAAAATAGATTTTGTGGTAAAGACTTCCCTTGAAAATTTTTTACTGCTTCAATTAATGCCGAAATTTTCTGTGAAACTAATTGGTTAATTAAGGCGCTGGATCTAGTATCTGTATAATTTCGTAATTGTAGACTGCTCAAATAAAAAATGGTTTTAAAAATTAAAAATATTTTTACAATAAAAACAAAATTATTAATTGAAAACAAAAAAGCATTTTTTTAAATTGGTTAAACTTTTTTTTGAAAATTATTTGTTTGCTTTGCTTAATGTTAAAATTTTCTGTAAAACGAAACGTTCTAGTATAGCGCTAGTGTTATTATTGTGGAAAATTCCGTAATGGTTGTTAGCTGGAGAAAACGTTTTAAAATATAAGAATTGTTAAGATTTACAAAATATATTAGGTAAAAGAGAAGACTTCTTTTTAATCGCTTCATAATTTTAGGAAGAAATATTCTTTCAATTTTTTCCAAAATTATTAATGAATTTTGTTTTATTTTTTTGAACTTTATATGTCAGAGGTTTTTCGGTAAATTATATTAAATTTTCTGTATGAACTTTTTTAGAAATTTGTTCTGAACATTATTCGAATGAAAGAAAACAGATTTTGTGGTAATATCTTCCCTTGAATTTTTTTTCTTGCGTCGATTAATGTCGAAATTTTCTGTGAAACTAATTGGTCAATTAAAGCGCTTGATCTAGTGGCACCCATAATTTCGTAATTGTAGACCATTAAAAAAAAAGGTTTTAAAAATTAAAAATAAACGAAATGGAAATTGTTTCACTGGTAAAAATTACGTTAAAAACTATATTTTCTGGAGAAAATGTATCGATACACCACGGTTAGTATATGGAAAACTAATGGCATTTTATTTGATAATTAGATTCACTTGCGTATACGTTTCACAGAAACGAGATAACATTTTATGACACATGAAATGAATTAACCTTTGTGGTAACGTCTTACCTTGAAATTTTTATTATTTTAAATTAATTGTTCTGTTTTCATTACTATGAATCTTGTACTTGAGTTTTTCATATAAAACACCCATAACTTTTGCAATGGTTTGTAAGGTAAAAAATGGTTTGCAAAGGAGAAACTTAGACCACTATATCAATACCCTACATAAATCTGCAGATAATAGTAGATTGTTTTCACAGCACTTATTCATTCGCACCTGAAAAACCGCTTTATACAAAATACCCTCCCGCCGCACTTAACAATTTTGTGTCACTAATATAAAATATGTGTTCTTTGTGTAATTTCCAGGAAATACGTATTCTTTTGTATGATTTATATGAAATACGTGTTCTTTTGTGACATTTCTAAGAAAAGAATACTTCTATCCTTTGTTTAACTGTTAAAAAGAAACCGGTTATATTCACGTGTATGGCATAGCGGTTATTCCCACGCTCACAACATATGGCTCTTTCCCCACCTAACAAAGGACTTCCCCACTCCTTATGTATAATACGTATATAAACCGACGCATTTCACAGAGTTGAATCAGTTCGATTGTTGTCTCTAAACGAGTCAGTATGTTGCAAGTTCACAGTTATTCAGTAGAAATATAATCCTCGCTGGTCTTTGATTTGTTAAAGTTCCCA
This sequence comes from Belonocnema kinseyi, assembly GCF_010883055.1. Lineage (NCBI taxonomy): Eukaryota > Metazoa > Arthropoda > Insecta > Hymenoptera > Cynipidae > Belonocnema > Belonocnema kinseyi. The sequence goes on along the minus strand of NC_046665.1, from coordinate 13,835,275 downwards.
CAAACTCAAACTATCAACGTCTGGTTTGACACTCAGACGAAATAAACTGTTCCTGACATACCAAAAATAAATGAGATCAACCCAAGGCATCACTACTTAA
>NC_046665.1:13833900-13835075 GCF_010883055.1 Belonocnema kinseyi | reverse complement strand
ACAAACTCAAACTATCAACGTCTGGTTTGACACTCAGACGAAATAAACTGTTCCTGACATACCAAAAATAAATGAGATCAACCCAAGGCATCACTACTTAAACAAGTTTTCACTAAAGCTGCTCTTAAACGCTTGGTTATTGTGTCTGAAAGCTTCATGAAGAGAACTACGCAATTAATGATTCTGCCTACTATTTACGGACTTGATCCTTCATTTTTCAAGACGATTCTAATTGGACTAGAGGTTGAATCACATGGGACATTTCTACCGCTCAATAAAATTATGAACAGTTCAGACAACATTATCACCTTCGACTCTGCAACTTTGGAAAAACTCTATTAATATATGGATATCCTAGAATCATACTTCTGTTACGGGAATTCACCTATGTACCTACAAACCATTGAATTGGGGATATACACGCTGGTGTTTGCAATCACTGCCTGTAATAAGGCGATACTTCTGAGGGACGGCAAGAAATACAACGACGAGACGGACAATGACACGCAGCAGGACGAGGTTGAGACCAAAAAGAAACTTGGTATATACTCCCCAAATAGTTCTTCAAAAGTGCAGTTTCGAAGAACTAAAAAACGTAATTGCATGTGTCGATGAATTGTTTCGAAAGATTCAATGACTATTGAAAAACGTAGAAGCATGTGAAGATTTTTTCATTGAAACGACTGTAAATTATTTAAGTGCAGAAAATATTTATTCACCGAATGTGGAATTATTCCGTCAAATAATTAAGTTTAAATCTGCATGCTTTAACAGTCAGGTACAAACAAAACTTGAGAAACATTTCGTCGAATTATATTTTGAAATCGTTTTTCTGGAAGTGACAACCATCTTAATTTCATACATTGTGGGCGAAGTTGAACTTGTATTTTCTGCACGTACTTGAGTAAATGTAATTTATTGCAAAGTTACCAAATAAATACACAAAGATTTGGAATTACAATTAAAAACAATGTTTATATTTATTACCTGTCACTTACAATAATTTAGGATAATTTTAAGTTTTGATTAGTAATTAAATATTATACATACCTTTAAGTATTTTTCGCTTTGTTGTTTATTTCAGCACACCGCTTTTCAACCTAAATATAAAGTAAGATTATGATAATTAATTTTCTTTGTAATTATTTCTCGCATTTTTCAACTCGATCGTATAC
>NC_046665.1:13828436-13833800 GCF_010883055.1 Belonocnema kinseyi | reverse complement strand
TTTATTTCAGCACACCGCTTTTCAACCTAAATATAAAGTAAGATTATGATAATTAATTTTCTTTGTAATTATTTCTCGCATTTTTCAACTCGATCGTATACATTCTCTACTCTCAGGCTAACAGGAAGGGGGTGGGTCCCCTTCCCTTTTTGAAGCGGAACATATCCATTAATGAAAATTTGCAGATTTGCACTGGGAGGGGGTGGGGCCCTCTCCCCTATTAAGCTGAGAAACATTCGTTTATTAAGATCGTGTGGAGCGCGTCCGCTTTTCCAACTGAGAATAGTCCTTTCAATGGGAAAATCTTCAACGCCTCCCCCTTTTCCAACTCGAAATCGTCCACTCTAATAATGATTATGGCCGCCACATTGTAATTAGTATGGCCGCGATTTTGTTATTATTATAGCCCCCATTTTGTAATTAGGCCACGTTCCTCGACCAATCAGGAGAGGCCACGTCCGTCTCTTACCCACACTTCTCCCCTGTATGCCACGCCTCTCCACCAATCACAGCCCGCCCTATGGCTCGCGTTATCTACTGTAACGCACTGGATGCAACGGTGGGGGTGTATACATAGCAGGTACTAGATGGACACGAGTCAGGAACCGCCCTTTTAATTTATGTGATACAAAGCCTTTGTAAATGTCCTCCTATCCTATCTATCCTATTTATTCAAAATCTTCGAGAAATAATTCAAATCTTTTTCAAATATTTCTTAGTTCTTTGAAAATATTTTCAAAATATTATCATTAAAATTGGTAAATAAATTATTAGATTTTTAAATGAAAATCATGACTTTTCCAAAATCGAAAATTGATGTTCAATCAAAAAAGACGAATTTTTGAAGCAAAAATGATCAATTATCTAAAAAACAGTAACATTTTGAAGCCGAAAATATGAGTTTTTAACTAAACGAGTTAATTGTCTACCAAACAGTTCGATGTTCTAACAACCTGTTAAGTTTACAAACACAAGGACGAACTTTCTACAACAAAGTTAGCTCACAACGTAAAATTTCAATTTCCAATTAAAATGATGAATCTTCGACTAAAAAAATGGAAATTTTATAAAGCATTGGATATTCCAGAAAAAAATTTGTCATCAACAAAACATTTAATAGTTAATATCACGACCAAAAATATTTCAATTTGAAATAAAAAACAGTTAAATTTACTCAAAATATACAACCTTGCATATAGCTAAGGAATTGTTGTTTTTAAAAGTATAGTTCAAAGTGTAACCAACAACAAGGTGTGTTTATCGATCGTCCATCAAATAATGTAATCAACATTGGAATTAAAATTTAAAGTTTAAATCTTGGGTCATACGCTTATTTATTACTAAAATTTGGTTTATACCAATGTTTCGGCCACTTTTTTGTGCCTTCTTCAGGTTAAAAAATTTTATTCTAAAATTAATAATATAAAAGTAAATAATAAATAAATATTTAAAAGTCAGAATTTTTCTATAGTTACACTTAAATAATATCTAGATTATTAAAAAATGGTGAAAATTTTTAATTTAACTTTCATTTTGAACCCGTTTTGTGGATAAAACATGGTCTGACGACCTCGAAACAGGGCATGATACTGTAATAATATGAATTAAACGATTGGAGTCTGGACATTCAAATTTGCTTATAACGTCGAAAAACTGACAATAAAATTTTTGAATTCAGAATGAAAACTTCATTTAATATTAAAAATACTTAGATACGTGTTATCAAAATATCCTATTTCAGTTTGTAAATTTATGGAATTCCTTTTATATTTTTGAATTAAAATTGATTCTAAGATTTGCAAGTTTGAACGCGCCTACACGGAGAAAAATGTATGGTCAAAGTTATATGGTCAAAATTTAGAGAGCCAGCAAGTCTTTCTACATGGTCGAACGGTCCTTTCAAATTTTTTTCGACATGGTTAAAAAGACTCTTATTATATCGTCAGTCTGACTTTTATAAGAACATCATACTCGCTATCAGGGATAACTAAGGTATTCTTTTCGGTATGGTCAATACGCACATATTGTTTTCACTTCTTTTGACCATCCAAGAAGTAGCAGAAAAGCGATTGCGTATGGTCAACTGCTTGATTTTTGCGCGTCAATCATGCGCGTGAAAATTTAAAGTGTATCGCTAATTGGCTCCAATTAGCATAACTGGCTCGTAGACCGCGTGGCGATATCTATTTAAAAAAAAAGTTTTTCCCAACGATTCCGGTGTAAAGTGAGTGAAATTATTGAGGATACATTGAAAATATCTCAGTCGGTAAGTACCTGTTTTAAGTGCGTAATTGTAATCTTAATATTTTCCTTAAGTAATGTGAGATTTAAGACATTTCATTCTAGTTTTTTTTAGGTTAATGTAAGTTTAAAATAGATTTGAATGATTTCAATAATCACTGTTAATTCTAGCATTAATCGATTTAGGATAAACTGGAATTGGATTCATTAGTTTAAGATTAATCTTTATTTTTCAGTTCAGACATCAACTCCTGAGATTTGTGGAAAGAAAGATGGCAGGGGCAGGGTAAATGCTATCGTCCTCCTACATCCAGTTGATGGAGAGCTGGAACTGTAGTGAAAATTCGTAAAAAAAGCTTTAACTATAAATTCATAAATAATTATTTCTTATTAATTACATTTTTAAAGATTTTTATACGCATTAGTAATTTTAAATTTAAGATTATTATCGGAATGCCTACTGTAAATCAATCGATAAAGGACTTCCCACTATTTATTTAGTAACACCTCATGCCAGTTCAAATATAGAGAATCAAAAAAATTGTTAAAAATAATTTAAAAATATGTATTCGACTATCATAAATAGTCCTTTCCACCATCTCAGATTTTCGAATTGACCCTTTGTGATAACCGAATTTTCCTTTCTTGAATATCTATATTTACACTTCTAAATAATCAACTCGACCCTTTAAAAATGATCGAATCGCCCATACGAAATGACTACGTCAAAATTCTGAGATAATCGAATCGACCATCAAATACGACACAGTCGAATGTCTGAGAAAATCAGATCGACCATCTGAGATTTCCGAACCGACCCTTTACAATGATCCGGTCAGCCAGCTTCAGATGGCCGAAAAGAAATCTGAGACAATCGATACTTCTTTTTGAGATGGTCGATTTGGACGTCTTCTTTTTATTTTCTAGAGATAGCCGCTTTAGCCATATTCAAGAGCTGTCCTATAGTCGACTCTGCAATATGATCTGTCTGCACATTTATATGGACAAACAGACCTTCCATTTTTCTCCGTGTAGAGCGCGCTTTTAGATGGCAGTATTTATATGCGTCTTCATATTCTGAATTGTCTACTTAATTTAGTATAGTCAAAAATTAAGTTTGTCAAAGCTCTGTAGGCTTTGAGTTACACATTCTCGTTGTGACACTCGCGCTTTGCGCTCGATTTCCGACAGACATTTGTAAACAGGTTTTGTTGGATTTTTTTTCGTAACTTTCGTCGTTTTTCCACACATTTTTTTTATTTTACTTTTTTCAACGTTATTTTTCACGAATAAAACAAAAAGTACGCATCCTATCAAGAAGTGATTCTTAACGAAATTTTATATCATTTTTGGGATAACCATTTTTGTTAATTTATCTTTTTTTGTATCCTACATAGTTTGTCTACAAAATGTAATTTTTTATTTTCCATTATTTTTTGTGCAATCAAAATTTGATTTTTCGATTTTTGAAGAAAATCCAAAAATTGGTTATGATAATCTTGTAGGGATTTCAAAAAGAAATGTTTTTTTTTCTCTTGACCTTTTTTCATATCGTGCGTTTTTCGGCTTCAAATTTTGATTTTCGGTTGATTAAAAAAATGTTGAAAACGCTATAACTCTGAGAATTTTCTTTTATCGAAAAAAGTCATAAGAATAAATTGTTTGTTCTTTTCAATACTATAAATATCCGTACATAGAATTTTTAAATTCAGAAAAAAGTGGTCTCAAAAATTTTCAAAATGCGCTCACTTTTTGATTTTTTATCAAAAATGGCTGGTTAACGAACTTGTCCTTTTTTTTAATGTCATATTTGTTATGTTCTTTTAACCATTTTTCTTTTTTATTGTTTTTACATGTGCTATTGTAGACTTCATGGATACGTTCTTTTATGATGCTATTTATTGATGGTAGCGGGCAATTATTCAATTTGAATGTTTCTTTAATTAAATTTAGATTGTTTTTTCTTAAATTAAAATCACTTAATTTTATAGCCCTATCAATTAGTCCTTTTATTAAGCCAATCTTTTGACTGAATTCATTATGTGAGTTATAGTTTAGATATTGGCCAAACCATGTTTGTTTTCTAAACCAATCTATACAATGTTTCCTTCATATGTCTTTTTTAATGAAAATTTCTAAAAATTGTATGGTATTATTATTTTCAATTTCATATGTGAGCTTTATAGAGTCTTCTACGTTGTTGAATGTTTGAATAAATTCATTAATTTTCTCAGTAGGAATTATAGAAAAAATTTCGTCGACATGTCTTTTATATATTAAAGATTTGAATTTTAAATTTCTTAAGGCTCCATTTTCGACATCTTGTAACACTAAATTGGAAATGATCGGAGATGAGGGAGAACCCATGGGACAACCAAAAACTTATTTATAGTATTTGTTATTGAAAGCAAAAACTGTGTTGAAAGCAGTTCTTGTTGTCACTAGAATTTTGTTTTTTGAAATTTTTGTAAGATTTTTATTGAGATTTAATTTTTCTTGAACAAGATCCAAAGCCACATCTAAATGTGTATTGTCGAACATGGAAACAACATCTAGTGAAATCATGGAGTACGAAACTGGAATTTTTGGTTTTTTAGACAGTTTTTGAAGTCCTAACTATCTTTAACAAATGAATCAGTTTTTCCTGTTACTGGTTTTAAAATTCTAGATAAGCAAGAAGCTAAATTATAGGTCGGGGAACCTATGGATGAGACTATTATTCTCCATTTTAAAACAGGTTAATGTACCTTAGAGAGAGCATAAGCTTTTGCTGCTATGGAACCACGTGTTTTTAGCCTATAAGACATTTGATCATTAATATATGTTTTTAGTTCCCATCTTTTAATAATGTCATTAAATTTCTCTTATACAGAAGGTACCAAAGATGTTTTTAGTTTTTTAGATGATTTTGTATTATTTTGCATTGCTTCTGCAGTTTTTTTGTAATCATTGAGAAAATAACGGAAACAAAGATTTGGGAAGTCCAAAGTGGGTTTATGCCAGGAAGTTCATGTACGGATTAAATATTTAGCTTAAGGCAAATAACAGAAAAAAGTTTGAGAGTAGGAAAAAAAGTTTTCTGTGCATTTGTTGACTTAGAAAAAGCTTTTGACAAGGTAGATA
>NC_046665.1:13825701-13828336 GCF_010883055.1 Belonocnema kinseyi | reverse complement strand
TTTAATTGTCACTTCTTGCAGATTTCAACAAGATTTATAAAATATTCAAAAAACATTTTTCAATAAGACACAAATTTAAAATATAAATACTTGTAAAAAGCAGGGAAATGTTTTTTAGAATCTTAACAAGAACTGACTAATAATATTTGTGGTGCTAGAACCGATCTTTCAGAAAACGGAATCAAATAATATGGTACGTCTCTAGTTTTAACATTAATAACAAAAATTGTATTAAGATTATATTAAAAACCGTTAGCGATGACAGCTTTTACAGAAAATTAAAATATTTCCACAACTGTACTTTTCTGTTAAAACATTTACATTTTTCTTACAAATTTAACAAAATTCAACCAAAAAAGTACAATTTAATTTTGATTAATATTTTTTTTACTTTATTGGTAGGAATCGATCAGGCGTTACAGAAAACAGCAGGGTTTTTTTTTTTTTTTAATTTTTGTGTTTGACATTCTAAAAACAATTTTACCTAAATTATTGTGGAAAATTATGCTGTAGATACTGGAACTTTATTGTAGAAAATATAGATTTAAACAAAAATGGACCTTTTCACAAGTATTTTTCTGTTAATTTATAAGTCTCTTCAAGCCACAATTTTAGTTGTGCAGCATTTTTTTTTTTAATTCAAATTTCTTCTATAAAATGTAATTTCATATCAAAAATATTAATTATTTATCAAAATAATGTTGGGCAAATTAATTCAGACGGGAAAATGAATTTCAATATTAAGAACAACTTATTTCAGTGTGCATAAGATTATTTTGCAAAATCTGAGCATTCAGTAAAACAATTATAACTGTTTTAGTACCGCAAACATAATCAAAATCGAAAATTAAGTCGATATTAATTTAAGAAGAATTGCAATAAGTTTAAGATTTTTGTACTCAAAGAATGGACCATGTGACCCCGAAAGATTTTGCTATTCCGAAATCGAACCCGTTATCAAGATTTTTCCTATACGTCAGGGTTTTGTGATATCATAACCTTAAAGCACAAAATACCTATTCTTAGACATATTTGAGGCAACATAAACAATCAGAATTTGTATTCTAAAAACTGCTAACGCCATCGTGTTGTACTCTTTGTTATTTTCCATTTAAATTTTTAATAATTTAAAACCCGATTTTTTTCCCCAAGATATGACACACTAACCATTTATTCACTTTTTACGCCTACTTTGCTAGTTTTTATTGTGGATCTAAAATGGTTAGTGTGCGATATTTCGGAGATAAAAAATAGGTTCTGCATGATTGAAAGTATAAATGGAAGATAAAAAGGAGTACTAAAAAATGGGATCAGCATTTTTTTTATGCTCATCATGTTATATTGGCTCAAATATAGATATACATATCCAATTTCGCACTTTTAGGCCAGGATACATCCAAAACCTGACTTATAGTAAAAATGTAGACAACATATTCGTTTTTGGGACGCAACCTTCGGGCTCACATAGTTCGATCATTGGGCACCAATTTGGTCAGCCTATGTGTTCTTGAAGAATTCGATCACAAAATTTAGAAATTTCTTTTCGAAAGCTTTCAAGAGAATAAAAAATTTTAATCAGAATTCCTAGAAAAACGAAAAGCAAAAAATTTGAAAATGATGTTTTTTCAACGAATTTTAAAGTAAATGTCTATAAAGATTGCGAAAAAAATTTGTTGAGTAAATTAATTTTTTTACCTTAAATATGCTTAAAATTTTATAATTAAAAAATAAATAAGTTGTTTAAATCACTCCTGAATTAATAGGAATAAAAGTGACAGTGTGGGCTTATATTTGTTTAAATCTTGGAACTGCATAATACATATAGTTTGAAAATTCAAAATTTTGCAATTTGACGGCTTTCAATTTAAAAATTCTTAATTAAAAATTATTAAAAGCTTTTATATGCGTAAATTATTGAAAGTTTGAAGTAAAGAATTTCAAACTCTACTATTAATAGTTCAAAATTTGTAACTGTTTCACTCTGAGTGCTATAATTTGTAGTTCTCTTTTCATAACTTCAAATGAAAAAAATGGTACCTTCAAGAGTACAAATCGTTTCATTTCATTGATCGTTCTTTTCCTATTGTTCAAAATTTATTTTCAGTTAAAAACTTGTTCTTTTACGACCTAGGACGACGCATTTTAAGAACATTGCAAAGACATGAATTGAGAATAAGTATTTGGTGTCCAATTGATTGCTGCATATTTGTAAATAAATTCAAATGCGTGGTTAATTGTTGTTTAATAAATATTATTCATTATCCTTTTTTAATATTCGATCGTTCCTTTAATGTTTAAACATAGAACTTTTTTGGTTATGGTAATAATGTACATATCTTCTTTTAAAATGATCTTTTTGCAAAACTCTAAATCTTTTTCATCCTGGGTCGAACAATTAACAACTTTTTGGCTGCAAAACATGTAAATTCCTGCAGATTATTCTATACAGTTGTAAATTCTTTAAGTTGTGCTTTTTCTTAATTTCTTGTAGGAAATTGAATCTACAATTGTAATACAATAATGCACAATAAAATACGAAACAAAAGTGCACAATTCGTCCGAATAACAAAAAAGTTGCTCTTCGGTATCATTTTGTTTGAAATTTATTGTATTTATGTATAGATTCATGCAAAAA
>NC_046665.1:13802562-13825601 GCF_010883055.1 Belonocnema kinseyi | reverse complement strand
ACGAAACAAAAGTGCACAATTCGTCCGAATAACAAAAAAGTTGCTCTTCGGTATCATTTTGTTTGAAATTTATTGTATTTATGTATAGATTCATGCAAAAATAGCGCACTGCGAATATCTTGGCACAGCGGGCATATTTTTGCATACCATGCTGAGCTACATTCCTTTGCAATAAATGTGAAAATTATCGATTAAAATCAATAATTTTTTAATAGATGATTAATCAATTGCTGGAAAAATAGATATAGCGTGACAAATTGTCATACAACAGTACAGGTATGAACAATAACTCGAAAATTCATGTTTTGACTAGAAAATTTCACAATTTTTAGAAAATTAACTGCTTTAGTTTCAAAATTTCTCCTATTTAGATGAAAATTCAACTGTTATTTTAAAAATCGAATCGCTTTTTTGAAAATTTGTTTAATATATTAATTTTCAAATAAATTATTTGATCGAGAAATTGATGTATTGTTTAAATAATTCATATTTTCTGATGAAAAATTAACCTTCTTTCTAAAAAATCAACTTTTTGTTTGAAAATGTAAATAATAAGCTGGAGATCTTTTTCCTTCCTGCGAATTAATTTTCTTTACTTATAAATTTATAAACTAAAGTTAATTAATTTTCTTGGATATTCATATTTCGAAATGAAAATTGAACTTTTCATGTTGTAAGAATTCATTTATTTAAATAAAACTCCCTTTCGTATTCATCGATTCATTTTTTGTCGAAAATTCCTATTTTTGTTTAAAAATGAAACTACGACTATACAGTTATCGTTTTGATTGAATATTCAACTATTTTGTTAAAAATTCATCATTTCTTCATAGGTTCAACTGGTTGAAAATTCGGATTTTTTCTTTGCAAAATAGTAAAATTTTAGACTGCAAATTGAACCATTCCATTTTTGGTTTGATAATATGCAACTCTTTCAGTTTAAAGTTCAATAATTTAGGTGAAAGTTCATGCGTCTTGTTTAAAATTCATCCTTTTCGTAAGTGTCCCAGTAATGGTCGGTTTAACTGATTTCGTAGAACATTAGCTTGTTGTTTCAAATTCACATTTTGGTATTAGATATGTGAACTAAAATCTTATTTGGGTGATAATCCAACTGTTTTTGTTTTGAAAATTTGTCCTTTTAATTTAAAAATTCACATATTTTAGTTGAAACTGCATCTTTCTTAGGTGAAAATGCAACTGTTTGGTTGAAAATTAAACTGCTTTGATCAACATTTAGGTATATTCATAGAAAAATTACTTTTTTTTTAAACTCATACTTTGATCCTGAAAAGTCAAATTAAATTCTGTTTTGAGTACAAATTTAACTATTATTTCTTAATTTGTGTGTTATATTTGAAAAATATATAGCATCTTTCTTAGATAGAAATGCAACTGTGTGGTTAAAAATTAAACGATTTTCTTGAAAAGGCGCCCTTTTCGGTTGGAAATTTAATTGTTAAGTTGAAAATTCAACAATTTTGTAGAAAATTGACTAGTTTAAAATTTATATTCAAGTTTTGACATTTGTTTAAATAGAGGTATATCCTATTGTTTAAAATGCAACTATCTTGTTGAAAATTATTTTAGTATTGCTGAAAATTCATATTTTCTGTTTAGAAATTCAATATCGATGCATAAAATTCATCTTACGCTGAACATGAAACAATTTGGAAAAACGTTTTTTGTCTTTCACCACTGAAAACCTTTATTGAATGAAAAATCGTTTTTTGGTTGTAACGTTAATTTTTTGAAATGAAATTTTATCTTTCCTGATTGAAGTATCAACTATTAAAGTTTTTTTGTTGAGGATTCATGTTTTGATGATGAAAATGTAATTATTTTTTGAGAATTTATTTGGTTAAAAGTTCAAGTATTCTGTTAAAATCTCCTCTTCTATGGCAAAAAAGTAATTTTTGTTAAAAATAAATATCAGTAAATTCGAAAATTTTTATTATTTATCTGAAATATTGTTTGATTCCGTTAATAAAATATCCGATCTTAAGCATATTACAAGATGAAAATTTTGGTATTTGAATGCTAATGGTCAGGAATTTAAAAAAATTGCTTAAAAGATCTGAGAATTAGGAAAATGAAGTTTGCAAACTGCAAAGCTTTGGAATAACAAGATTTATTCTTCATAACCTCTCTTGCTACATTGTTTATAAAAATTACAATAAATAATGATCCTCAACAACCAGAATTGATTATTCACGGCCTTATAAACAATATATTTTTTATAAATGTACGCCACCCTATACACACTGCAATATTCAAGTTATAAACTATTAACGTTTTTTATATTGTTGATTTTACCATAAACAATATGAGTAGCGTGGATAGCTTTTTCTGTGCCTGATTCTCACTGTTTAAAACTATTGTTAAAAAAAAATTGTTCGAACCTAAATTGAGCCAGATTAAAAAAACCGGCCCAAGATATTTGTAATCAGGAGACACTTTTGACCTTTTGAAAAAGAGTAATCTCGAGGACCTATAAGTTCATACAGAAGTGTTAGTGGCGACCGAATTATAAGAGATGAGTATAATTTCTTCGCCACCGTGGGCTAGAAATGTGGCCACTTGAAAAGGCAGGTGAGCTACCCGAGGTGGCAATGCGGCCTTCAAGTCGGCATACGCCTCCCTCACTATGGACTGCAACTGAAAATTCGCACGTTCCAAAACCTACGACAAGGGGCGATGAAGAGTTCCCCATGAAGATAATCCCTTAGCGTTTCAACTTGCCTATTTCGTGACTATTTTCTCGCCTATTCCTCAATTAAAAATACTATTAGGTGGACAATATCCCTGACACTTTGACGAGTTTGAGAATATAATAGTAAATATACATAGATTCTTAACAATTCCAATATAAATATTAAATTTTGATTAGCTCCCAATTCCCACTGCGTTAATTAGGTGATTAATTTTTTTTCTGTTGTTTTTTATTGTTACAGTTGAAATTAGAAATAATAATAAGTTGATAATCACGGGGGGATTGCATTTACCCTAAAAAAATGTTGTAGAAATTTCCAATGTACATTGTTGGCTTTAGGGTCAGGTGACTGCAAAACAATTGAATTCTTTCAAACATTTTAGCACATAATAGTGTTTTTTATTCGTGAGTTTTGTGAAATCTGTGAAAAGTACATACTGTTTTGTAGTTACGCATTTTTACAATTGAAAGTATTATTCTTTGTTTAATGTCTTAGTTGTGAAATTATAACAATTCTTTATTTTAAAATTGTTGTCAAGGCATAGCAGTCGAAGAGGTATTTTAAAATTAATTTAAAGCCTTAACCTTCTATCTCCCACAGTGACATATATGTAACGTTTGGAAGACTTGAGTTTTTTTAAATATGACTTTGAGACGAATAGCAATTTTTAACGCAAGGATTTACATGAAAGTCAGGACGGTAATGAGCTACAATTTTAGTTTTGTATACATTCCGCCATAGGAATAATATGCCTAAATATCTCAAAATTCAGAAAACAAGGAAGTTTTAAGGGCGGTAGGGGGTTAAAAACATTTTTTTTTTCATAGCAGAAATAAGGTTAATTAATGCATTTTTCTGTTACCATAAGGAATTATATCTGTGAAAGTAAAATTTTTTCCCTTAAAAGTTCTTTTCTTCTTGAAAAAAGTTAATGAAAACATTTTTTCAGAATAGTAAAAGTACAAATTGTCAAAGGATATTTCTTTTGAACAATGTTTTCCATAATTTCTTGTATAACAGTTTTATTTTCGATTTTTTGTTTCCAAATATTTGTCATTTGTAATTTTACAAAATTTGTAAATTTAAATTTTCTAAATTGAAATGTGAGGAATTTGTTGTTAAAATTAACAATTATCTCTATTAAAGTAAAATCATTTCTAAAATGACACTGTGGTAAAAATTAAACTTTAAAAAATGAAGTTGTATAATTTTTTAATTGTGCTTTTAAATTTAAACACTGTAGCTAAATAATTCATGAAGATACATGATCAATTTTCTGTTATCATGAGAATCTTTTCGGTAAAAGTAAAAAAAATTGCCTTTTAAAATTCACTTTTCGTTGATAAGGAATAGAACATTTTTTTAATAATTATTTAATCATTATTTATCTAAAAGGTTTTTTATAATTTAATATTTAAATCACAGTGTAATTTTTCAGGGCCTGAAATGTTTGCTGGCAACTTTAAATAAATTTGTTAAGAAATTTTATTACTACATTGTAATAGTTTTTTCATAAATATTTGACTTAGTTGAGAAATACTTCTTTAAGAATACTGCAAGTGACTGATAAGATTAGAATGTTATAACTTAATTCAAATAATTTAATACGATGGTTGAAACCTCCTGCGATGATGTTGTAGGTATACAATTACGAGCGGCCACGAGCTTTGGAGGTGACAACAGTCACCTCTGGATGCTTTCTTAGAGCTACCATCTGCCACTCCACTGGTTTTTAGTCGCTCGCTTCCTGATGATCAAGAAAGTTTCTTACAATGCGACAGCTGTTTAATAAAACCGCCTTCTGAGCTGCTGCCAATACCCTATTGACTCCTAAGTGTTCAAGATTTTCAGTGCATCTTGCGTGCACATTGCCTGTAACCGAAATGATTCGCCTGCAGCCATTGCCTTGATGTCATTTTCGAACTCGTTCTCTAACTCTGCGGTCCCTAATTCCCCTCTGATTAAATGCACTGTTCTTCATTTATCTAATCCGAACTCCTTGTGAATATCATTGGAAAACTGCTTTGTGACATCAGTCGCTTGCTGCAGTTTCTGGCCTGAACTAGCGTACAGCTTCAGGTCATCCATGTAAAGAAGATGGGTCCCTTGATGACCATCCTCATTATCATGAATTCTGAACCCATGAGACATGCTATTTAGTGTTTTGCTCAATGGATTCAATGTTAAACAGAACCATAGTGCGCTGAAGGAGTCTCCTTGAAATATACCCGTCGTAAAGCGTATTGATCCAGTTATCCTTGGTTGTCCATGATCAAAATACTTGATTCTTGTACCCCAGAGCCTCATCGCATGGCTTAGAAAGTCAATAATGCGTGGACAGATTTTGTAAAATTTTAACACTTCAAGCAAATAGTCATGCGGAATGGAAGGAAACGCTTGCTTGTAGTCAATGTACGCCATGTGTAAGTTCCTTTGATACTTACGAGCTTGAGTCATGGCAACAGCGTCTATAGTGACTAGATCTTTACAGCCTCGTGAGTTTTTACAACATACTTTTTGTTCTTCTGTAAGAATGTCATTCTTGTCACAATGAGAATATACTTTGGAGCATAAAACCTGGAATCAAATCTGGGTGCTCAATGATCTTGTGAAAACACCTTGCCAACGCAAGATGCTCACTCGTCAGGTACTTGTACCAGAAGTTGTGCACCATGTCTGGACCTGAAGCTTTCCAATTACTTGCCCTCTTCAAGACAACTGAAACATCCAAAGCTGTAATGTTTGTCAGATGCATTTCTGGGCTATTGCTTGCCCTTGCTTTCTCCACTTTGAACCACGCAGTGTCCAAATTGCATCTGTTCATTTTTCCCCAAACGCCCGACCAGTAGTTAGTCATATCTTCCAATTGAGGGACTTCGGTGCCTTGGTGGTTATTTGGCTTTACTCTCAGTTCACGATAGAAACTTATTTCATCTGTCTGAAAGTTTTGGTTTTGTTGCCTTCGTGCATTACTTTTCTTGTACCGACGCAGTCTGGCAGTAAGAACATCAAGTCTCTGTCGTTGATAGTCTAAAATTTCATCCAATATTGCTGGTCTCGATGTGCCAAGGGTGGATGATTTTAGTAACATGGTTCATCAGCTTTCTGGTTCTCTTTCCTTTTTTATATTGAGTCAATCGACCCAATTTGCACCTCACTTTGCTGACATCTATATCCAACCTGATCTTCCATGGTGGATCTCGATCCCTTTCTAGAACAAAAACTGCATTTGCAGGCCTAGTTTTTCGGCCCAACGTTCTAACGGTTGCTACAGCTGCACAGTATACAAGAGTTTGCACCTCTAACGCATTTTGTGCTACGTTCAAATACGTAGGTAAAACCTTACTATCGAGATGTGCTATTAGTGTACGCAGATGATTTGTGATGTTCATTTTGGGCAGAGAATGCCAGATTCTGCTCATTTACTTTTGTGGCTAGCTCTGGGTATTTAAGTAAGAAGAGTCTATGATGTTCTCTCCTCACACTTTCCCCACATTTCTCTGCTAAAAAATGAAGGCGCATAACATCTCTGTTCATATGGTATGTCCATTTTCGTCGCTTGTTTGGTTGCTGAACCTCTGCTTCTGCCTCTGGTTGTATAAGGTTATCCACTTCCGGAGGATGTGGTGGTGTTGGATCATCAATAGGTTGAGGAAGAACATCAATTCCTCCTGCTTGACCGTTTGTCGTGGCTTTCTCTAACTGATGTTCATTGCCGTCGTTTTTCGACGACAAATCAACCTGTTGTTTAATCTCCATTGCTCGGTCTTCTGTAACACGTAGATTAGTCCTGATGTCTTTCACCTTAGCGATAAGATCTCTTAGTGTGACCTTTTATATATTAGGATACTATGCAGCAAATTTTGTTCTTAAATTGTATCCTTTTCCCTTGTTTGTTTCAAACTTCGCACTTTCATAATAGAGACGCACCAATTCCTCTTTCTTTGTGGTATCCCAATTGATGCTCTCCCACGGTATTTTTGTCGAGGTGGTTGGCTGCAAACAGCTAGTGCTAGCCAAATCATCCTCAGCAGGCACAGTTGATGTCCCACTGCTTACCGTTTGTCGCAGATGTTCTTGCTGGTCAGCTGTTTGATTAGTGAGATCTGCCTGATCATCTCGCAGCTCACCATCGCTACCGTCCCGCATGCTGTGGCCCCCAGCGGTGGCTCCAGGGGCGCCCCGACGATCCTGGGGAAACGACAAACGTTTCAAAATCTTTAATATATTCTCCATTTTTCATTGATGGGTTTTGGTGTTCTACTTAGTCCCTCTCCTCTTCGTTATCAGTCTATTTGGAATGGGAAACCCTGTCAGTAGCAATTCTACCTCCAACATTGCCGTCAAAGTCGTGAGAGGAGAGCTCAAGCCCTACCCTGACATCAACGCGGAACACCTTCGGTAGGTATTCTTCTTCTTATTATTATTATTATTATTATTATGTGTTTTTATTAAACTTTTACTCGGGTAACCCCGGTCATACATCATAGCCATGTACTAAGTCAAGTGACTGATGAGATTAGAATGTGATAAGTTAATTCAAATAATTAGAGCCATCTTGTTCTTTATCTTATCTTCTTTTTTATCTTATCATTATATATCATTTCTATTACGTTTAATTGATTATTACCTTTTCGATTAATTTCAAATAAGGTATAGTGTATATTAGGTTGGTCCAAAAATCCCTTTCGGGCTACAGAGCAAGCCCCCCCCCCCCCCACTTCGAAAGTTTTCATTTCTAGAGAAAGAAAATATGTACTCTATTTCTAAATTCGACGATTAACACGTGCACTCGGACACTTCAATATTCCATTTAATTAACATAGGGAAATTTTAAATTTTCGAAAAATTGAACTTGTGTTCCAGGGTTTCATCCAAACGTGCTAAATTTTGCAACGATTTGAGAGGAGTGTCTACGATATGAAACAATATTAATAACTTTCATTTTCAACCTACCCCTACCTTACCCGCAGCGCCCCTTAATATGAACAAAAATAAAATTATATCTATGTTATTGTTACCTTTTAGCAATCTTCGTCTTTTTTTCATACACTGTCACTGGAAAGTTATCAATTACCCAAAAAATTCTTTTTTTATTTTCAAACGCGTTAAAAATTGTCTGAAAACGGTAGATAATTAATTAGGAATTATTTCTAAAAAAAATGAATGACTGAAATCCCCAAGAAATTAAGAAGATTTTTCTGACCTTCAGGTATGTGAAACAAAATAAAAACTCAAGAAATTTAAAAAACTGTGCAAGCAAGAAATTTTCGAAACCTTTTTTTAAGCTCCGATAACCAAGCTGCACATCCATTAATTCTAAAGTAATTATAATTTTTTAAGATCTCAATACGTATTACTCGTAAAAAAAAATTTCGGATAGAACCTTTCAAAAATAAGAGCTTATTTGAGCACTCTATTGTTTATCGTTGCTCAAATGTTCGTTAAATAAAAAAATGAAGAAAATGTGTTTCGTGGAGAATAGTACACCTCGGATATTTACGATGGGTCGTCCACATAATTACTTGACATTCTAAGGGTCTGCTCGAACGTTACAAAGTGTCACATAGGAGTGGGTTCGCAAAGGTTTTGTAACGCGTGCCACTGTTCCGATAAAAAAATTAAATATAAATGCTTATCGATACATTAAATACTAATCCTATTTACACAACAAATTGAGTATTTGAATTTTAAACCAAAGAGTTACATTTTCAAGCCAAAAAAACTAATTTCTAACCAAAAACATTATTTTTAGCCAAGAGAAATGAATTTTTAACCGTGAAAAATTACTTTTCTACCATAGAAGATAAATTTTGAAACAAAAAGGAAGAATTTCAACAAAATATATGAATTTTTAACTAAAAGGGATAAGTTTTAAAAAAAATAGAATACTCAATTTTTCAGATAAACAGAAACTAATATTCCACAAAGAATAACCAAGATTCTAATTTTCACCGAAAAGATAAATTATCAACCACTTGCATCCAATGGAAAATGACAAATTGTTAAAAAAATAATTAAATCTTTAACAAAAATGATGCATTTTGAACAAACAAGATTAAATTTAAAATCAATTGGACAAATTTTTAACAAAATGCATGGATTTTCTACAAAATAATTGAATGAAAAACTTAGATGAAAAATTGTATAAAAAATTACATTTTCACAAAAAAAATTTCCGACAAATTATTTATACTTTGAAAAAGTGGAATGAAACTTTTGAGATAAAAAAATTTACCAAAAAGATCAATGTTTAACAAAAACGTTCATTTACGAACAAATAGTTGAGTCATAAACCTAACAACCACACACTTAATAAAATTATTAATTTTTTTCAATAAGGATAAGGATAATAAAGAAAACTTATCCGTTATAGTGTATCTGATCAAGTCAAAATGTTGGAATAAAATTTATGTTGGAGAGACTGGTAGGAGACTTAAAACTCACATTTTTTAACATAAACGGGATTGTGAATTAGGCAATCAAAATATTCGTTTGTTACAACATGAATCGCAATCTGATCAAACTATTTTTGAAAAGATTTATATATAAACAAAAAAAAAATTAATGCAACTTTTAAATAAAAGTTACTATGGCGCACTTTTAATTTGGGTCTTTATTTTAATATCAGCCTTTATTAATTACTCATTGAAAATTGACTTTATCTCTTAATCTACTCGTTAGTTCATCTTTGTCCTTCCAAATAAAAAAATCTTGGTTAGGTTATTATCTTTTTAATGTATTAAAATGTCTCTTTGAAGCCTCTGAATTTAAAGGTTTCAAGTTTAATGTTTTAAAGGGCACTTTTAAACCGTGGTTATTTATAAACTTTAACCTTCAATAATAAAAAATAACTCATTTTGGTTCACTCTAAAATAATGTTCTTTTTTCTTAAAAAATAACGAAAGATTGAAACGTCTTGGATGGCTTTATTAATATCACTACAAGTAAATTAAAAAAAAAATCTACAACTTTTTTCATTAGAAGGTTTTTTTAATCTCTATGCCAGTTTATCAAATCTGCTTAAATGATTTAATTTAGGTTATGCATTACCTTAAAGAAGGCATGAAACAAGGTAGAAAAGTACGTTGCTTTTTTTAAAGAAATTGAAAAATAAAGCATGATTCATGGGCAACTGAATCCACTATTTTTTTATTGCACCGTATGACCAATAACACATTCTCAGATAATTTGACTTCATCAAAAGTGGAATGATTAACTTTTTTGAAAATTAAAACTAATTTTTAAAAAACTGTACACAAACCATAAACAAATTCCAAAAAGATAGTTATATTTTAAAAAAGAGTTGAATTTTTATCAAAAATTTTAATTCTTAGCAAAGAAGTCCATTTATGTCCAAATAGTTGCATTTTTTACTTGTAAGCGACATATTTTTAACTAAAACTCAAATGAAATTTTTCAGATAAAAAAATTATTTTTCTACAAAACAAAAGAATTTTTAACAACATAGCTGCAGTTTCAAACAAATAGTTTATTTTTAATTTAACACTATAATTATTAGCTAAAACACTTTTTTCAGCTAAAATTCAAATTATCAACCACTTGCAATAAATAAAAAATGACGAACTTTTTACCAAATAGGTGAATTCTCAACCAAAATTATGAATGTTTGAAAATCAAGATAAATTTTAGCACCAAAAGAACTAATTTGCTAAAAAAAAACTGAATTTATAATTATATAGTTGTATCAGAAACTTGTAAGGGGGAAAATTTGGACTGAAAGTGGAATATTAAACTTTTAAGATAAAATAAATTAATTTTCATCGGAAAATGTGAATGAAAAATATTTTAAAAAATATTTATGCTCAAGGACAATGTTAATTTACGATCAAACAGTTAATTTTTTAAGCAAAATTGATATATTTTTAACCAAAAACGGAATCCCTAAATTTTAGTTAAAAAACTTTTTTTCGACAAGACATTGAATTATCAACCAGTTGTATTTAATAAATAAGGACCATTTTTTGACAAAGAAGTTTAAACCTTTAACCAAAATCATGAATTTTTCACACACAAGATTCATTTTATGACCAAAAAGACCAATCTTCAACCTAAAACATGCTTTATGATTGAATAGCTGAATCATTAACTTATATGGGAGATATTTTCAACCGAAAGTTGAATAATAAACTTTCGCAATAAACAGAAATTTTTTACATTCTCATCATTTATGATTGAGAAAGAATTAGAATTGTCGGAAATTTGACATCACACTTTTTCAACGGATCTCCACGTTTCGAGACCCTCTGAATCCGAAAGTCAGGTTTTTACGATGGCGTCTATCTGTCCGTCCGTCCGTAAACACGATAACTCTCGAAAAAATGAATGAATCAAATCCATCTTTGGCACACTTTTTTTAGGTCCTAGAAGAAAGGATGAGTTCGCTAACCAGCGAAGTTTTGGATTTTCTTCAAAAATCGTAAATTCAAATTTTGATTTGAACAAAAAATAATATGAGAAAAAAAATCCAACAACACCTGTTTACAAATGTCTGTCGGAAATCGAGCGCGCAGCGCAAGTGTCACGATGAAAATGTGTACCTCAAAGCCTACCGAGCTTCAAGAAACTTAATCTTTGACTATACTTAATTAAGAAGACAATTCAGAATATGAAGACGCATATAAATATTGCTATCTAAAAGAGATCTTTTTGATAAAGTTTTTTTCAAGCATTCTAAATGCAAAGAATAAATATCCGCGCTCAAACTTGCGAGCGAAGCGAGCCGCGCGCGTAGCGCGCAATGAGAATGTGCCCACGAGGCGGGCAGATTTTTAAAAGTAAAAAAGTTCCAACAAAATAGGTTAATTTTAAAATGCATAATTTCATTTTTAGCCAAAAATATAAATATAAAGAAAAAAGTTAATTTATGATGATATGGTAGAATTTTCAGTTTATAAGCGACATATTTTTAACCAGAAGTGAAATAAAACTTTACAGATGAAGAAAAATATTTTTCGTCAGATACAAAGAATTTCCAACAACACATTGTGAAATTTTCAAATTCATAGTTCAACTTTGAGCAAAAAATGTGAATTTTCAAGAAAATAATACACAAACAATAAAAAAAATTTCAACCTGATAGTTATATTTTTAAGAATAGTTTAATTTTTAACAAAAAAGTGAATTTATGTCCATATATTTGAATTTTTAACTTATAAGCGACAATTTTTTAACCAAATGTGAAATGGATAAAAATTTTCTGTTATAAAAATAAGTTTTCAACACAAAAAGAAAGCAAATTGTTAAGGGTTTTCATCCACTGAAAAATGACGAATCAAAACAGAAATGAAATGATTAAATTTTCAAATGAATATTTTAAGTTCAAATAAAAAATATAAATTTTTAATAAAAAAAGCACGTTTACGACCAAATTGTTGAATTTTTCATAATCAATAAACGAAGTTTCAACAAAATTCTTACATTTTGTAATAAATAGTTTAATTTCAAACCAAAAATATGAATTTTAAACAAAATATAAATTTTTATTCTATTGGTTCACTTTTCTACCAAATTTGCAAATTTTCATGTCAAAATGTCAAATTTTGTACAAAAAAAATTTATTTTTCACCAAATAGGTGAATTTTTAATTAAAACCTTGCACGTTAAACGAAGGAATAGACTTTTTGCAATTTCATAAAAATTCCATGATTTTCAAATTTCGGTATCGGCCATTTTGAATTTTGTAATTCTAAACCCAAATTCGAATTCAGCGGCTCCAAAACGTACAGATACTCATTTTTATAGAAATAGAACTATTACCAATTTTTACATTTAGGATTGAACCTATTTCTCAATTTTCAAATGTCGGTCGGCGAAAGGCACAGGCCGATTCACTGAAAGTGAATGCAATGTTGCCAAATCGTCGAGGCGGGAACGTTTGCAATATACCTGTAATTTTACTTATATACGATAGAGGTGTCAACGTGTAGGCATTTTTTGCGCACGATGCACTCTAGTTTTCGCTTTGAACGGGCGGAGTAACACCTCGCGAGAAAGATGCAACTGCGGGTATCAACGGCGGAGGGTATGCTGGGACTGCGACGCGGTGGAAGCGATTTCCCCTTCCTTATTAAGGAGCCGAAATCGCATTCGAGGGAGCTCACTAAGCATCTAATTGTCACAGAGACAACTTAGACGGTCCGTCGGTTTAGCCTACACTGGCTCGTCACGCGGTTTCTTCTTGTTACTTTGTTCTTCCAGGGTAGTGGGTCCGACATAAACTCAAAAACCATTAAAAAAGAATAGAAAGGTAATAATTAAACAAGTAAACTTTGAGCTATTCCAGAGGCCTAGTTGGCTAGTATATTTATTGTTCTGTCATGAGACAAAAGTGGACGATAAAAATCAGCTTCGAGCCATTCCAAAGGCCCCATTGGTTAGTCTGCTTGATCCTGAAAGAATTTTGATATTTTTTTGGTTTTTTCAAAACGCGGACTCGCGCTCTTCTCTATAATTCATCGTATTTTCGCTAAGACCGTCGAGGTAGGATTAGTACGAAAGGCACGATATATATATACACAGTACATTTGTTTGAGGAAATTAATTTTTTATTATAAAAATAAAACATACTAGTTTAATGTGAACACTCTCCTCGTGTTTACTTTTACACCTTTTCACACAACCGCCAGTTATGTACCGGCTCTGGGCAGCAATGGACGCCCCTTGAATAGATAAGGGTGAAGTCCAGCACTCTACCTCGCTCAATGAGAATCAAATAATTCCGCGACTTTATGGCGAATGGAAATAATCTGCTGGAAGATATTTCTTCAATTACGTTCGTTTACAGAACATGTTTACTGGGTAGTATTTAGGAATGTTTTGATAGGCCGACCGTGACTCCCACAGAAGGCTGATAATGGTGTATGTCACATCTATGTACAAATCAGCGCGCTCGCTTTTGATGTCGACTCGGTTAAGATTTGCTCCGAATTATATTTTTTGCCTGACTTCAAACGATTAAAAGTACAAATTTCGATTGCTTGACGTATTTGTGCATTTAAGGTATGCTAATATTTTGTTTCGGCAAGGGCCGTGTTGAATATAGATTCGGCTTTGATCATCATCAATCGAACTGGGGAAGCTGGCCAGGACACTTAAATGTTGTTCAGAATGCTCCTTATGATTTTAATTTAATTTTAATGTATTCACGTGTGTTAATGTTGAGCGGCTCATTATCACTGGTCGAATTTGCTAAGGTACATCTTTAATGAATGATTGTGGGCTTCAAACATAATGACAGACGTTTAAGCTTTTACCTGTAAATAAATTTTTCGTTTCAAGTTCAATAAGTATAATTTTAAATACTTCTTATCTTCAATATTTATTTCTATTTTTATTCCATAATTTATTTGTTTTTACTGCATCGCATATTTTAATTCATTTTCTGTTTGACTAAACCTTAAATTAAAATTTTAAGGTTATTTTGCTTATCCTTGTGTCATATTTTTTTAATTGGATCCTAATGCTGAAACAGAGCAGATCTGCGATAAATTTTGATGTAGCGCGCCATATAAATTATTAAATGAATTAATATTTATGGGTCATTTCAAAGTTTTTTTTTAAATTCCAGCCAAAATTCTGTGTAAGTATGTCAGCGAATAAGATGCTGATTTTTCCCTAATAGTAGGTGCCTAAACATCCATAAAAACGAAATATTAGTTTTTTTTAATTAGAATTTTTCATGGAATTTTTTTTTAATTTGATTGTTTTCGTCAATTTCACTTTTATTTTCAAACGTGCATAAAAAAGACAGTTCATAATCGATTTAAAAACGTAATGGTTGCATTTATTTGTTTGCGAGAAATGCTTTAGGATAAAATTGTTTATTATACATGAATGTGAAAAACTAAACAAATAAGGCCATCTTCAAAGTAGCCTATAAATTCACTATATTTTACCGAACTTATAAGAGCTGCCCATTTCTAGTTTTCAAGTTCATTGCTCTCACTTTTGCATAGTTGTATGGTATATTATCCTGAATAATAATTTCATGGACAAGTAAAGCCATTGCTACCCTTTTATATAAATATTTAGAAGTGTAAAGGACACCCTTTCATTAAATTTACGATATGCATATCAATTTAACTGCTATATTACCGATTTCATATGTGAATAATATCTCAATTGTTGAATTCAACCTTGTATGAAAAAGTATCAGAGGTTTTTTCGTGCATTTTAATTTCTGAGGCATAGTGCATTTTTTAAAGTACCTCAGTTTTAACCGTTTTTATGATTTATTTCGAAATATTGCTTTTGCACAAAAATATACGGCAGAAAAATAATGCAGAATGATTAGGACTACCGACTGATAATGGGTGATTTTTTCACCACTTTCTCTTAAGTTTTTATCTGTATCTTAAGTTTCCTACCAATTTTTTATGTTATTATACTCAAAATGCTTAAAATAACTATTGGCAATAATTATACTAAGTTACATTATTCACTTTTTGCACCTGATCAGAGTATTTAAAAAATTTTTTAGAGTATTGTTCCAATTTCAGTATCTTCTCTGGCGGACCGAGTGAACGCGAAGGGTACGCTACAGCGTACCCTTATAATATTTACATATTAACCCTTTCGTATCATGTACAAAAAAAATTAAACGCATGATAAGCATTTAGCTCGTTGTAATTTGTATTCTACTTTAAATTTGTCTTCAGAATATTATGGAGTAATTGCAATCGTTTTTTTGCAGCGTTAACAAATTTTTAAAATTGTGTAACTTCTGCTGAAGGCGACTTCAAGCACATCAATAGTCGCTTAAGTAGTATGCTGCTACTTAATAAAAAGGCGCTTGAAGTCGCCTTCAACCTATGGCAATGACAGGCGTTGTATTTTTTTTTATTTTTTAACACTGCAAAAAAATATTGTAATTATTCCGTGGCCTTGTCACGGAAAATTTTACGTAGAATCTAAATTGCAACAAATTAAAGGTCTATCTTACTGTTCTTTTTGAAGTTTTTGTTGTATTATACGAATGGAATACTATGTGGGTACTATAATGTAACATGCTTAAGCGCGATATTTTCGACGTCAAACTTATTTACGTGACGTCGTTACAAGCTACTCAAATATCATGTACATACCTGGCGAATAAGGACAGTCACGTTTCAATCTGTACTAAGAGAGGATCTGAGGATCCACGATTCCTTTATAATTAACGTGATTGGCTGCGACCTAAATATTTGTAAAACTACCAAATAGTGGGAGATAAGGCTCCCCTTTTTGGGCGCTATCGAATAATTGGTTGTCGTGCGCAATCTGCACAATGCTGTACATCCGATCGAGGGTGAATCAATACATGATCAAAGGATCAATCATAACCAGGAAGATCTGATATCGCAAGGCTTGATTGAGAAAGGTCAAAGAGGATCCCCTTTTAATAATCGCGATCTGTAGGAATTACTGAGAAGTAATAGATAAGTACGAGGTATGTGAGTTGAATGTGATGCGACTGCGATGATATGATATTGTTTATTTCGCTGGAAAATATATTTTATGAATTGAATTTCAACAGTAATAAATAGTCTCAATATCACCTGTCTGCATGATTCCAATGTTAAGAGTTACAATAAGGGTACGCTCTAACCAATAATTTCTGTTCATTAGGTCCACCAGGATTGTCTAACGTGAGTATGATTATACCAAATATAATATTATAGATCCAATATATCATATAAGACAATAAATTTTTCTATTTCACAGTTAGTAGTAGTTAGTATTAGTTATGCTGAGCTTCAATAACTGTTTGAAAAATGCAATAAATTACACAATTTTTATGATAGTTTATACCAGATGGCTTTCTGGATTGCTGAACTCTAATTTGCATTTTTTCTTACTACTTTTGGTTTCGAGTTTCAAAGGACCCCACACCAAATGTACAGTAAATGAATTTTGGTATAAAATAGAAAAAAAATGTTTTGTAGTATTTTCGAAACTGCAGTGCAAAAAGTCGAAAAGGTTCCTACCATCGAACAAGAAAGATTAATGATTTCAGTTGTTTACAGCATGTCTCAGGGGTGATTTCATAACTCAAGCAAGCTAGTATAGAAATCATAATTTTTCAGTAACGAAAATCACTACAGACTTTTTATTAAATCGATATAGTTTAAAATCACTTAACAATAAGTACAGGAAGCAAGCATGGCAAACATATGTCCTCGAATAGACTTTAAAGGATTTTTTAACATCCTTTAAACAATGAAATCAAGCAAATGACATTTTGGGGACTTTTTTGCATATTTTTTTTTGCATTACACAAAATTAACTACAGTTCTCGCGGGACACCATATCAAAATGATATCTAAAACAAAATTTAGTGCGTGAAACTTATTCAGCATGAATAACACAAGAGCTCCGACCAAATTCACGTATTCAAAAGACAAAAAAGTAATAATAAACAAGTGTTTTTTTAGGATGAATTTTACAGAGATTTAACGGTATTTATTGGGTCACATTCAGACATTAAACGGTGTTTATTGTGTCGGCGAGATCCTGAGATTTTGTTTAATGGGATCAATAGAGAACTGTCTCCTGGGGTGTTGACTACCTTTTTTTTAATTTTTTACCCGTATGTCTGAACGCATGGGCGGAATTGTATATAAAGCGTCGTTGATCAGGTGGGCAAATTGAAATCTTCAAAATGACATTTGAAACAGAATGTAAAGAAGTGCAACTTATTTAGCATGAATGATAGAGATTTAACGGTGTTTATTGGGTCACATTTAGACATTAAAGGGTGTTTATTGGTTTGGCGAGATAATGAGATTTTGTTTAATGGGATCAATTATTGGGTCACATTCAGACATTAAACGGTGTTTATTATGTCGGCCAGAAAATACAATTTGCCTAATGAGATCAATAGAGGACAGTCTCCTGAGGTGTTGACTGACTTCTTTTTTCACCGTATGTCTAAACGCGTGGGCGGATATATATAAAGCTGTGTTTATCAGGTGGTCAAATTGAAAGCATCAAAATGACATGTGAAACAAAATGTAGAGCAGTGAAACTTATTTAGCATGAATAACGCAAGAGCTCCGACCAAATTCACGTATTCAAAAGTCAAAAAAGTAATAATAAACAAGTGTTTTTTTAATATGAATTTTACAGAGATTTAACGGTGTTTATTGGGTCACATTCAGACATTAAACGGTGTTTTTTGAGTCAACGAGATAATGAAATTTTGTTAAATGGGATCTATAGAGGAGAGTCTCCTGAGGTTTTGAATACATGTTTTTTAGTTTTTAACCTTATGTCTAAACGCGTGGGCGGAAATATATATGTAAAGCGGCGTTGATCAGGTGGTCAAATTGAAATCATCAACATGACATGTAATACAAAATGTAGAGAAGTGCAACTTATTTAGCATGAATAACCTAAGAACTCCAATCCAATTCTCGTTTTAAAAAGACAAAAGAAATAATAATAAACGAGTGTTTTTTAGGCTGAATTTTATAGAGATTTCACGGCGTTTATTGGGTCACATTTAGACATTAAGCGGTGTTTAATGGGTCGGCGGGATAATGCGATTTTGTTTAATGGGATCAATAGAGGACAGTCTCCTGAGGTATTGACTACATGTTTTTTAGTTTTTAACCGTATGTCTAAATGCGTGGGCGGAAGTCTATATAAAGCGGTGTTTATCTGGTCGTCAAATTGAAAGCATCCAAATGACATGTAAAACAAAATGTAGAGCGTGAAACTTCTTTAGCACTAATAAAACAAGAACTCCAATCAAATTCACGTTTTCAAAAGTCAAAAAAATAATAATAAACTAGTAGCGTTTTTTTATGCTGAACTATAGAAAGATTTAACGGTGTTTAATGGGTCACATTCAGACATTCAACGGTGTTTATTGGGTTGACGAGATAATGAGGTTTTGTTTAATGGGATCAATAGAGGACAGTCTCCTGAGGTGTTGACTACCTTTTTTTAGTTTTTAACCTTATGTCTGAACGCGTGGGCGTAAATATGTATAAAGCGGTTTTGATCAGGTCGTCAAATTGAAATCATCAAAATGACATGTAAAACAAAACGTAGAGCAGTAAAGCTTATTTAGCGTTAATAAAGCAAGAAATCCAATCAAATTCACGTTTTCAAAAGTCAAAAAAATAATAATAAATGAGTAGCGTTTTCAAGCTGAGCTTTAGAAAAATTTAACTGTGTTTATTGGGTCACATTCCGACATTAAGCGGTGTTTATTGGGTCAACGAGATAATGAGATTTTGTTTAATGGAATCTATAGAGGGCAGTCTCCTGAGGTGTTGACCACATGTTTTTTATTATTTAACCGTATGTCAAAACGCGTGGGCGGAAATATATATAAATAAAGCGGTGTTTATCAGGTCGTCAAATTGGATAAACGATTGTTTTTTAGGCTGAATTTGATAGAGATTTAACGGTGTTTATTGGGTCACATTTAGACATTGAAGGGTGTTTATTGGTTTGGCGAGATAATGAGATTTTGTTTAATGGGATCAATAGAGGACAGTCTCTTGAGGTGTTGACTACCTTTTTTTAGTTTTCAATCATATGTCTTAATGCGTGAGCGGAAATCTATATATAAAGCGGCGTTCATGAGATGGTCAAATGTTATACGATATTCCAAGAAGCTGACAACGATTCGCATTAAGTGAATATAGAGTTTTCCGTTATACAAATGTGACAGCGACGGGAAACCTGCTAAACACCCTTAAGTATCTAATGCGTAGTTTATAGCGATAGGTCCTACGAAGAACAGGCTATCTTTTCCTTCCGTTAAGAGTAAGTGTAGCTTCATATTTTATGAAATTTATTAAACCCGTAGAAGTGTTAAAAAGAATAAAAATCTTTCAAAATATTTTCGTTTCAAAGTTATTGGAGACTAAATTGCGTTAAAAACTGTAATACAAAATACTGTAGCTCTTAATTCGTTAGAAATGTTTCGAAAAGTAATAGGTTATTCATGCCTCCTAAAAACTTAGCTGAAAGAAGTTAGCCAAATTCTTAACGGCAACGAGAAGATAGCGTATGCTTCATAGAACTTATGGATAACAACCTGCGTAAACTGAGTTATAGGTATAGCAACATTTTAGAAGACAGTCAATAAGTCTATGACTTTAAAAAATCGAAGGTCCTGTTACTAATATTACATTTTGCGAGCGACCTTAAATATATAATTTTAAAAATAATAATCTTATGAAATAGGCGAGACAAATCGGCTGATCGTTGTTCATAAAAACCACGAATCAGCTGACGTTTGGAAAATCCAAATTGATATTCTACAATATCAACAAATGTCATGCGATATTCCAAGAAGCTGACAACGATTCGCATTAAGTAAATATAGCGTTTTCCTTCATCAATATCTGCCAGCGACGGGCGACCTGCTAAACACCCTTACGTATCTAATTCGCATTTTATAACGACAGGTTCTACGAGGAATAGGCTACCTTTTCTTTACCGTTGAGAATAAGGCTAGCTTCATATTTAATGAAATTTAGTAAACGCGTAGAAGTATTAAAAGAAATAACAATCTTTCAAAATAGCTTCGTTTCAAAGTTATTGGAGACTAAATTTCATTACAAACTGTAATGAAAAATACTGTAGTTTTTAATTCGTTGGAAATGTTTAAAAAGTAATAGGTTATTTATTCCTCCTACTTACTTAGCTGAATGAAGTTAGCCAAATTCTTAACGGAAACGAAAAAATGGCCTACGCTTCGTAGAACTTCTGGATAAGAACCTACATAAACTAACTGAGTAATAGGTATAAAACAATTTTAGAATACAGCCAATAAGTTTATGGCTTTAAAAATCGAAGGTCCTATTAGTTATATTATATTTTGTAAGTAACTTTGAATATATAATTTTAAAAATAATAATCTTGTGAAATAGGCGAGACAAATTGGCTGATCGTTCTCCATAGAAATCATTAATTAGCTGACTTTTGGGAAATCCGAATTGATATTTTCCAAGGTCAAGAAATGTCATGCGATAGTTCAAGAAGCTGATAACGATTCACATTAAGTGAATGCAGCGTTTTCCCTCCTTAAAATCTGCCAGCGACAAGCGACCTGCTAAACACCTTTACACATCTAATTCGCATTTCATAACGATAGGTTCTACGAGGTATAGGCTATCTTTTCTTTACCGTTGAGAATAAGGCTAGCTTCATATTTTATGAAATTTAGTAAACTCGTAGAAGTGTTAAAAGAAATAACAAACTTTCAAAATGTCTTTGTTTGAAAGTTATTGGAGACCAAATTACATTACAATCTGTAATACAATATACTTTAGTTTTTAATTCGTGGGAAATGATTCGAAAAATAATAGGTTATTTACTCCACCCGAAAACTTAGCTGAATGAAGTTAGCCAAATTCTTAACAGCAACGAAAAGATAGCCTATGCTTCGTAGAACATCGTAGTACCTTGAATATATAATTTAAAAAATAATAATCTTATGAAATGGGCGAGACAAATCTGCTAATCGCTGTTCATAGAAACCACAAATCAGATGACGTTTGGGAAATCCAAATTGATATTCTCCAAGGTCGAGACATGTCATGCGATACTCCAAGAAGCTCATAACAATTCACATTAAGTCAATATAGCGTTTTTCATCATTAAAATCTGCTAGCAACGGGCGACCTGCTAAACACCTTTACGTATCTAATTCGCATTTTATAAAAATAGGTTCTACGAGGAGGTTAGTTATTCCTCCTGAAAACTTAGCTAAATGAAGTTAGCCAAATTCTTAAAAGCAACGAAAAAATAGCCTATGCTTCGTAGAACCCATAGACAACAACCTACATAAACTGAGTAATAGATATGAAAAACATTTTAGAAGACAGCCAATAAATTTATGGCATTAAAAAATCGAACGTCTCATTACTAATATTACATTTTGCGAGCGACCTTGAATATATAACTTTAAAAATAATAATCTTATGAAATGGGGGAGACAAATCGGCTGATCGTTGTCCATAGCAACCACGAACCAGCTGACGTTTGGGAAATCCAAATTGATATTATCCAAGGTCAAGAAATGTTATGCAATAGTCCAAGAAGCTGATAACGATTCGCATTATGTGAATATAGTCTTTTTCTTCATTATAATCTTCCAGCGACGGGTGACCTGCTAAACACCCTTACATATCTAATTCGAGTTTTATAACGATAGGTTCGACGAAGAATAGGCTATATTTTTGCTACCGTTAAGAATAAGCCTGGCTTCATATTTTATGAAATTAATAAATGCATAGAAGTGTTAAAAGAAGTGATAATCTTTCATAGTCTCTTCGTTTGAAAGATATTTGAGACTAAATTACATTACAAACTGTAATACAAAATACTATAGTTTTTAATTCGTAGGAAATGTTTAGAAAAATAATCCTAATATAAAAGATTAATTAAAGTTTCAGATATGTATAACGTAGAAAAGATAGGCTTTTCATTAATTTTTTTTCATAAAAAGACAAATAGGCGTGCGCCGTGGCGCGCGCAAGACTGCTGGTATTTTAAACATTAAGGGGAATTATTAGCATGGAAAAATAATGGATAACGGGATTCCATTTTAAAGCCGCAATTTTAAATATTTTTTCCTGCTTTTTTGCATACGGCGCCCAAATGTTGGTCTATTTTACTAGCCAGCGCCGCCTTTTTGATCAATTGTTTATATTTTGTTTGATAGTAAAACAGGAGAGAACAATAGAGAAATATTTCAGTGACACTCAGTGTGGGCTCTCGCAGCATTCTCATCGACCCTCGTGAAACTCACGAGGCAGGCACCCTGGAACGCGTCAAATGGTGCGTCGAGATGCTCGTAAATCATGACCCTTTGAGTTCATGAAAATCGGTTAATATATGCAGTAATAATAGACATGTTAAAGTGTACACGACAGTATAGCCAGATGCATCGTAGCGTTTCGAACCATGTGGAACGAACTATCTTCTCATTGAAAAGAGATTCATGTCGGATACGAAACCTAAAATTTGAAAGGACCCGTGTAGAAATAGTCCGGTTTGACCCGACCAGAAGAAGGTTTCTGGCCAGAATATGACCGGGTCAAACCGGGATACTATTTTCTTTATTGCCCGCCCGGGATCTAAACGAGTTCCCACCGGGACCCAGTGGGGCTAAAAATGGTGCCGTAAGTGGGTCGTTTGTAAATATCTGACAGGTGAAAGACCAATTTTTTGTGTTTTACGTGCTTTTTTTTTTAACAATTATGAAAGAAAAATTAAACTAAGTTTAATTATATGGTTTCCCACTTTTGGTTCTGCGGTTCCCAGACTTGCCGTGTCAGCGAAATCGTTGACCAGCTT
>NC_046665.1:13795889-13802462 GCF_010883055.1 Belonocnema kinseyi | reverse complement strand
ATGCAAACTAAGTTACGCTTAAGGTAAATTTGTTATGCAATTTCTTACAGAAACTTAAGAATCATAACCTATATTTTAGTACTTACATTGAATCAATCTTTGCAGTTTATATATTTATTATTATGAATGCAGTTCTTAAATTGAAATTCCAACATCTTTTTACAGGTGGAAATAAGTGCTGACAAAGAATCTTATCTCTACCAGTTGGTAGAATATGTTCGCTGTGGTAAAAAGGCTCCAGTAAAATGCGATCGAGGAGCCCAGTCAAAAACCAGTCGGATTCCGACCGGGTTACCCTATTTGTATCCGGGATCTGATCGGGTAACCCGGCCGGGAGCTGACTGGGTACACCCGGCCGGGATTTGACCAGCGCAGCGTGAGGAAATCAACCAGAATCCGACCGGGCAGCCTGGCCAGATTCCGGATACAAGCAGGGCAACCCTGCCGGAATCCGGCCCGAACCCCGTCATAATTTCTACACAGGCGATGACTGGATAGAATTTTAATTGCCAGAATTTGTTTTCTTCATATAATTGGAAGAAAGTGAAAAACATATTCCGGAAAATCGGGTAATAACTGCAGTAAGAATGGAAACGTTGAAGTCCAGTCAAAAGTGTAGCTTTGCCGACAGCTTGACACCTACTCCCTCAATCTGAATAATAGGTACTTTATCTAAACTGCTAATTTAAAAAGTGTTGATAATTTCGAATATTAAGCTTTACTAAATGAATTAGTTAACAATATGAGAAAAGTTTACTAGAGCACTTACTGACTTCTCTTGATGAAAATTATCATTTTCATCTTGTGCACTTACTTGAATTTCAAATCATGAACTTTTTAATAAGATTAAATGAAAAATTAGGGTAAAAAGATGATTTTAAGTATTATATCCATATATAAACGGACAAAATTGTTAAAATGCGAATTTACAAGTTCGAATCCAGGTTTCAGGTAAATATTTACATTAAAAAGAAACAGAAAATTCTTCTAATTAATCCATTTACTTTTATTGGAGGTAGCCCGTTTGTGGCGTCGTTCACAAAAAATTCAGTACTGTGCCAATATGGATTAGCCACTACTGACTTGCCATTTTGTGGCGCAGTAATATCTACCATGGATATTTAGTACTGAGCCAGTACTGGGAAGATAGTACTCTGCCAGTACTGGATAACAGTACTTTGCCAGTACTGCTCAGTTGATACTGGTTTGTCATTACTGGCGCAGTAATAACTAGAATGAATATTTAGTACTGCGTCAGTACTTAAAAAACAGTACTGTGCCAGTACTGGGTAACAATACAACGCCAGTGCTGGCGCAGTAATGGCCATCATGAATATTTATTACTGGGGTAGCACTGGAAAGAAAGTATTGTGCCAGAACTGGGTAATAGCACTAATCTATTACTGTAAAGCCACCACAGGCTTGCAAATAACTGGCGCAGTAATGGCTATCATGAGTATTTAGTACTGTTTCAGTACTGAGAAGATAGTACTGCGCCAGTAATGGGTGGCAGTACTACGCCAGTAATGGTTGGCCGCTACTTGCTTGCCATTACTGGCGCAGTAATGGCTATCATGAAGATTTATTACTGCGCGAGTACTGGGAAGACAGTATTAGAAAATATTATTACTGTAAAATTTTTGTCAATTCATATAATTATATTATATGTTTATTAATTTGGAATAAAAACTAATATTTATTATTATTATTTAATTATTTCCTAATGTATTTCCATCTTGAATTGAATTTAAATTTCCGCGCGCTTTGTACATGATGGCCAGAAGTGCATACGATCTAAATGGCTACCAACGGCTACCAACGTCAACTCAACGTGGTTTTACTCGGCATCGTGAAACGTTTTGATTTTTTTTTGCGGAAAAGTGCAGTTTTTCGCGAACGGTTGCGATTTATGAGCAGTAATTCAAGGAAAGTTCAGGATTCTATCGTGAAACAGTGATTTTTTTTATATCTTCAAGCTGCATTGTTACAAAAAATGCACTCATTTTCGTCAGAAATTCAACCATTACGATTGCTGCACGTGAGAAAAGAAATCTAACCTACAATATTGTAGGTTTTCCTCATTTTATATTCCTCATTATTTTTCACGTGTAGAACGCCGGAATGCAGCCTTTCGGAAAATTTGGATTCTGATTCCACTTGCTCTTTGGAACCATCAGAGGAAACTGGAAGCGAGGAAGAAAATAATGCTACTGATCAGATTTCTAATTCGCCATTGCGGGTGCAGTACTGATTGCCAGTACTGTGTCCGTATTCCATAATCACTTATTGCCAGTATCGTGCCCGTATTCCGTCAGTATAGGTGCAGTACTGATTTTTAGTACGGTTCAAGTACTGGTTAGCCAGTAATGGCATGCCTATATGAGCCCAGTACTGCCAAGCAGTACTCAGCCAGTACTGGTAAGCCAATGATGCTAAAGCGTTATCATCCAGTACGGGCATCAGTACAGGCCCCCTTCTTTTCATATGGATGACAAATGATACTTAAAACATTTATGTCAAAATTACTATATTTTTTGACACGCTATTACATAACCCACACACTCACATACACATATACACACATATTCCAAATGTGGTTCATCAATGACAATTAATGAACCTTAAATTAACAGGACAACGTATTTCATAACGTTTTTAAGGTGACACAACTATTTGCAATCTCGTACACAAAATTTAACAATTGATCAAAAAACCGGCGCTGGCCAGCAAAATAGACCAACATTGGGGTGCCGTATGCAAAAAAGTAGGAAAAAATATTTAAAATTGCGGCTTGAAAATGGAATCCCGTTTTCCATTATTTTGCAATCCTAATAAATCCCCTTAAACAAACGCTCTGGCTGGGGTGAGCTACACTTTATAGAACTGAGGTCTATAGATCTTATATTGAAGTACTTCACAAACACTCGATACTTTATATTGAATTTTTATGAGATTTTTCATTGTGTTTTCAAGACTTCTGCTATACCTTTAACAAAATTGAGGTATCTAGACCTTATAGTTATGTGATCACAAACTCTCAGTACCTCAAATGTCATTTCTACAAAAGCTTTCAACGTTTTTTCTTGAATTTCTTCATATATTTTATTAACATTTTTAAATCGGAGTACAATATGAAGTTTGCAGAACTCTTGTAGAGTTATTATACATTTGTTTTACATATATCCTGAAATTTATACACACTCCAAAAAGAGATATGTGTAAAATCACAAAGTTTCAGAAAATTAAATATTGTATCATTATAAATATCACACACTCCACTGTGTGATTTTACAAAAGTATGTGAAATTACATCCTCTAGCGATGTAAATAAAAGGACCCTCGAACAGCAGTGTAATATTACACACTCGATAAAAATAAAATTACACATTCCCTCGTACGAACTTTACATTCACAAGGGAAAATTCAGTCGCAGCGTGTAAAATTACCATGCGTCGGTATAATCACTTTCCTGCGATTGAAAATTACAGCGAGATTTTTAATTTTATCGAAGATCTTTAATTTTACCCTGGCGGAAACGGTAAAATTTTTGATTTATAATTAATTTAAAATTTAGAACAACTGATCAAATAATATGTTAATACGAAAGCGTCTCTCGTGTTCGTGGTTTATCGATGCCTTCATCCTTCAATTTTGGAGTATTTTTATTTTTAATGCGAGGAAATTGACAGCTATGTTCAACTTTTTTGATATCTTTCACACAAAGTAGACCGAATCCGAGCTATTCCTATTTTGCCTTTTACATTTCCTGCTATTGGAACGGAAAAAATGTGGTTATTCAAAAAGTATATTTCATATTTTTTTACGGAATATTTAAACATAAAAAAAATACCCATAGTATCTTATTTGTTTTAGGTTAGTGGTAACGTTTTCGGCTTGTGTTTCTTCAATCTCCATGAAATTGTACGAAGTTTGAGCTTTCGAGTGTTTGCAATCTGTCGCCCTGATAAATTTTATTTTATTCATTCACATAATGAATTGTACATTTTCGCATGTAAAATTATCGGTCGAATTGGAATATCACAACAGATTCGTAAAGTTACTCCGATACACGAGGGTCCTTTTATTTACATCCACCAGAGATGTAAAATTCAATAGATTTTTTTTAAAGTGTAATATCTATGACATTTGTTCAATATTCGCTCTCATCCCCGAATATAGCAATAATTCAGAAAAGATTCATGCACTTTTTTTCCGTGTATATGAAAAATTAAAGTTCATAGTTACTTCTGTAATTACTTGATAAACCTATGTAAAGTGTTGATTTTAGCATAAATATATTTTCTGCAGATATAAAAAATCATTATTGTATACAATCATACAAAAGATATATTTTTCGTTGTAAAATAGCTTTCTTATAACTTACATCACTTTTATTTTGTTGTGTAAAGAATTTTTACGTACTTTTAAAATCAAAAATGTTTTTTATACATGTAAAGGTGGTTATTGGGTCTTTCATATGTATATACTTGTCGACCCAATAAACACCTTTATATCCATCAGGCATCTTAGACAAAGCGTAGTTTATCGGGTCCTAAGTAGTGAAGTTACATTTCTCTCTAATTGTGGCTTATACATAATAAATTAGACATAAAAAATATTTCTGTAATTACTTGAAAACTGTATGCAAAGTGCTACTTTTAATATGTAAAGATTTTTCGCTGATATAAAAAATCATTATTTTATACAATAATACCAAAGGTATATTTTCCGTTGTAAATTAGCTTTCTTATACCTTACATCACTTTTATTTTGTTTTGTAAAGCATTTTTAGATAGTTTTTAAACCATAAATGAGTTTTAGATATATATAGGTGGTTATTGGGTCCGACCCGGTAAACACCGTTTAACATATGAAATTTATCGGGTCGGACACAATAAACCCGAAAAGACCCAATAAACATCACTTGACCTCAAAAATGCACCTGATAAACACCGTTTAACGTATATATATATACTGGCGGATCTAGGATTGAGCTGTGTGGGGGGGGGGCATGAGACTTGGGATTAAAGATTCATTTTCTATTTATCGATTTATGTAAGGAATTTTATTAAATTAAACACAGTATACATATTTGAATTATGCTTTGTATTATCTATCGTTCTAGATAAACAATATTTTATCTACATCTAAATAGTATGAACCATGGTACATTTATGCGATTATTCTTAATGTTGCACTTTGAAGTCTATAACGTTTCGCTTATTGCACTTTCATTTCATAAGATATGAAAACATGGTAATAAACGTTTTCACATCAAATTACTTATCGAGTGACCAGTCTAAAGTTTCAAGTCGTCGAGGTTTTGACTTACAGAAAAGATCTACTACTTCTTCGACTTTAATTTTCATGTCTTTGTGAGTGTGACCTAAAGCCAGACCGTTGAGTCGATTTTCAGCCATGTTAACCCTAAAAAAAGTCTTCAATCGTTTGAGTGCTGAGAAAGTACGCTCTGCTGTTGCTGAAGTCACTGGAATCGTAGCAAATAACTGTAGCAGTGTCGCAACGTTCGGAAAAAACGACCCGTAATTCTTCGATTTCATGACTTGCAGAGCATCAATCGCTGTCTGAGCTTGTTGAAAAGGGGTAGTCTTGCAGTGCTGGTGCCAAAGGAGAATTTCACTTTTCAGCTCTGTCTCGCTGCAGCTGGCCAAATCTTCTTCGTATACTCTTGCATCATTCAGTATTTTCTCAACGGTGACTTTTGTATGAAGCGTTGGAATCAGTCCCTCCAGAGGTAGAATTTTCAAAAATTCCCCTTTAAATCTCGAAGTCATTGAAGACATCATATGATCCAAATAAGGGTAGAAAATTGTAGCTCTGTAATGCATAATTTGTACCGATTAATTTCAATAAATCGTCAGCGAAAGCTTTTTGAAAAAAACTAATCCAGTACGATAGTAATGTTTATTATCATATTCAGTGAAAATGTATGTTTCACAAAAAAAGTATTTTTTCTCACGAGATGTTCTTATTTTGAAAATGCAGTGAAAACTAATTGCTTTAATCAATATTTTCCATTTTTACCGCAATAGACAAGTTCAATCAGGATGTTTTCAAAAATTTAAGGCCTGAGGAAAATGGCAAGAATATCATAATTTTATGTAGATATGATTTTTTCCGGGGGTTGATAAGTAATCAAATAAAAAATTAAAAATAGAAAAAAAACCGGTAATATTCAAGTGGTGTTTGATGTACTGTTTGGATGTTGGCTCGATTTTTCTGCCCGCCACACAATCGAGGAACCTTCAGTTCAAAGTCCATCAAGCCAGCGCTTTTTTCAGCTTTTTGAAAGATTTCATGAAACGATTTTTCTTCGTTTCTCATCTCAATAAATAGAGTGATGATTTGTTGAATGTGAGCGCAGGCCGATAAAATTTGTAGTTGAGAATGCTGAAGCGTTTTACTGACGGTCACAATCGGAGGATTCACATCATTGACAACTTTCAAAGTAATCAAGAAATCCGATCTTTCAATTGCAGAAAGAAGTTGCGTTGCTTTCGAAGAAGTCTCGATGTTTTTATCGTACTTTAAATCATCTAATACTGGCACGAT
>NC_046665.1:13790849-13795789 GCF_010883055.1 Belonocnema kinseyi | reverse complement strand
TTGAAATGTTTGGTATTGGATATTGTTGACAGATGACAATACGCCAATTAGCACAAATGGTAAGTTCCGACAGTGCCTACAAGTGTCCCTACTGGCCGCTAGCTGGCAATACCGGTTTCATATGTATACACCTGGTAGGTAGTTACGGAGCGATACAAGGAAAAAGCTTGGCACCTCCAAGAGCGTCAAGAGAATATAAAGTTCCGGTATATGCAGCACTTCTCATTCTCAACAATTCACTCAATTTCCCTAGGAGCATTTAGAGAAGCGATATTAAGATTAATGCCGTAAGAGTGACAGAGACGGTAATAAAGCACTCTTAGTGCCGCATTGTGCCTTTGGATATAGGTCGTTCCCGCATGAGTTGGACAACTAGATAGTATGTGTGCTTAATACTCTGGGTGTGCATGGCACGCCCCGCAGCTGTCATCGAGAATGTATTGGCTTAAAATGTGGCAACGGTATGTTAACGTATAAATAATACGGTCTTGACATGCCAAAATAAAACCCTCCATGCCAGACTTCAATCAGGGTGATTTAAGGGAAGCAAAAGTTAGCTCACACGACATTAACATATCCTCTACATTACTCTGGAAGATGCCGTGCATCCTTTTATTAAGGAGCTGTTCACGGAAGTTTTCCTCTTCTGCCTTCTTAATCTGCGCTTTCAGGAGTGAGTACCCGAGATAGATAATATTTTATGCATTTGACTCACCCCTGATACTTAAGTTAAATCCGAGTGTATCAGCAGCCTCTTCCGCTATTTTGAACAGAAACGCTCCATTGCTCACTTCTTCGTGCTTTCTGACCACTTGATGAAAAGGGTCTCTTCCATTTGCGACTCTATGTGCTGTACCCAAAATAATCATGTTCTGAAGACATTCAATATTCAATATTCCGCGACCACCTTGACGGCGTGAGATGTAGAGTCGCGGAACAAAGAACAACATTGTAATGCATGCGTTTTTTAATGTGCATAACCTTTCGTGTCCCGATATCAAGGGATCTGAGCTCGTTCTTTCTCCATGGAACCACTCCAAATTAATAGAGTACTACTGGGGCGGCAAGCATTTTCGTTGCAGATACGTTGTTTCCTCGCCGACAGTTCGAAATACCAAATCTGCCCGATGAGACGTTTGTATCTGCTTTGGAGCGTATCCTCTATAGATGTCACATCATGAATGCGACTCTGCGGCACACCCAGGTATGTACAAATCTTTCCAGCGCAAAGGTGTCGTAGAACGCTTCTATCAACGAGCTCAGGATCTATAGGGATGCCAGTAAGTTTTCCTCGCTTCAAATAAACCTTGGCGCATTAGTCTAACCCAAATTCCATTCCAATTTCCTTAGTATATCGTTCGACAATCCCTACAGCTAGATGTAGTTGCTCTTTGTTTTTAGCATAGATCTTAAGATTGTCCATGTAAAATACATGAGTGACTTTGTACTTTCGATCTGCAGGTTTGCCGCACAAGTACCTGTCGGAATGGCGAAGTGCTAGAGATAGTGGCAATAATGTAAGGCAAAAGAGAAGTGGACTCATGGTGTCGCTCCTAAAGACACCTCTCTGAAAGGTGCCCTTGTTAGTTGTCACACGATTTTTTCAAGATGAGATAGCTGCACCTTTGCAGACACATCCATCGATGAGCAGGTTCTCCCGACATGCTGCTACGCCTTTCTTTGAGCCGCGTTGTTAATACATTTGTGCCAAACAGGTTCAATTGTCCGAACAATACTATCATTTAGGATAGCTGTGAATATCTTATAGAGTGTGTTTAAACAAGTGATTGGTCTGTATTTCTTCGGGTAAACTAAGTTGCCTATTTTCGACAGGAGTATTGTGCGCACTTCCACCAACCACTCCGGAATTGGCTCATCCGACTTTAAATATGAAGTGAAAATACGGTCCAAATTCTAATAGGTTGAAGGAAACTTCTTCCACCGGAAGGTTTTGATACCATCTAGTCCCGCAGAGGAATAGTTCTTCATCCTTTTAAATACTTTTTTACCTCCTCGGTAGTGATATGTAGGCATTCTTCATCAAGTGTTATGAGGGAATCACCCAGCTCCGGGAGCTGTTCTCTGAGTCTTCGTCCAGTCTGTTCTGCACTTCGTAGACTTCTCTCAAAAATACTTCTACTTCCTCTGGTTTGGGCGGATGGTCGACAGTAACTGGGGGATATTGGAAGAGTCGAGATGGGTCAGAGAAAAACTGTTCATTTTCTCTCACCTACCATTCTTTCCGCTCTAGACTTTCCTTAGCATCAGATAGTATATGTATCCTCTCAACAATATGCTGCCTGATAGTAAGCAGCTTTGATGTGTTACGTGTGTGATAACGGGTCCGAAGTTTACGCGCGAACTTTCAAACCTTTGCGGTAAAATTCCTGCTAGATGTGATGTCAATTACAGACTGAATACGGGATGCGTACTGTCTTGTTCACCCTATCTTTATGGCGAGTTGATGCATTTGTCTTTTACTCTTATGATCAACCGTTGGTTTTCTTCTACGGTTTGCATCAGCCAAAGCTCTTGCTGCATTATACACACTACAATTGATAGTCCAGAGGTCGGACTATTCAGAAAAATGTCCACAAAACTCGTCATCCATTTCAGCCACATCTTTAGGATTGTTGAATGGTCATGATTGTTGGGCGATTAATTGCCGGGAGCCCAGCGCGTTCTGTTTTTATAAAACTGTGTACTTTGAGAGGTTGCCCGTTATCCCAGAGTCACCGTTCTACACACCTTAATAAGGTCCCATTCAGCTTTCAACACGGTTTTCACACGTCCACTTGGCGGTTAATTCCTTCGGGATCCCTTGATATCGGGACAAGAAAGGTTATCCACATGAACAAAAGCATGCATCTTAAGTCTTCCGTTCCGCGACTGTACATCTCACGCCGTCACGGGGGTCGCGGAATATTGAGTATTGAGCGGAGGAGGTTGCTGAAATACTCGGAGTTAACTTCAGTATCAGGGGTGAGCAAAATGCATAAAATATTATCTATCTCGGGTACTTACTCCTGAAAGCCCAGATTAAGGAAGCAGAAGAGGAAAACTTCCGTGAACAGCTCCTTGATAAAAGGATGCACGGCATCTTCCAGAGAAATGTGGAGGATCAGTCAATTTCGTGTGAGCTAACGTTTACTTTCCTTAGAACGCCCGGATTGAATTCTAGTACGGAGGGTTTCATTTTGGCATGCCAGACGGTGTCATTTGCACCTTAACATACCGTCACCACATTTTGAGCCAAGACATTCCTGCTGATAGCGGCAGGGCATGCCATGCATACCCCAAGCATTTAACTCACATACTATGTAGTTGTCCAACTCACGCGGGAACGACTTACATATACTGGAATATACTGGCATATACTGGAACTTTATATTCTCGACAATTGTTTATGTTGTACACTCGAGGCCAGACATGGTTCTTCTTGACTTCGAGCAGCGAACCATGTCACTCGTTAATAGCCTGAAAAGCATCCCTTCGTGTCAACAATATGCTAAAACACTTGCGG
This sequence comes from Belonocnema kinseyi, assembly GCF_010883055.1. Lineage (NCBI taxonomy): Eukaryota > Metazoa > Arthropoda > Insecta > Hymenoptera > Cynipidae > Belonocnema > Belonocnema kinseyi. The sequence continues at coordinate 13,792,266 of NC_046665.1, read as the reverse complement.
GAAAAATGCAGAAGGCGGTAGTCCTTGGATCACTCCGTGTTCTCAGGGTGCACGAAACTTTTGCCGGATCATCGTATTGATTCCGTTACAGACTGTAACCACCTATCTCACGGTCGTGAGACGTGGTTCTGGTTAAAATTTTACCGCGACTTCGCTGGCAGCGAGCGCAATTTTGCAGCAGCAGCAGCAGCAGCAGCACTGCTACTGCTACTGCTGCTGCTACTGCTGCTGCTGCTGCTACTGCTGCTGCTGCTGCTACTGCTACTGCTACTGCTACTGCTGCTGCCACTGCTGCTGCTGCTACTGCTACTGCTACTGCTGCTGCTCCTGCTCCTGCTGCTGCTGCTACTGCTACTGCTACTGCTACTGCTACTGCTACTGCTACTGCTGCTGCTGCTGCTGCTGCTGCTGCTGCTGCTGCTGCTGCTGCTGCTGCTGCTGCTGCTGCTGCTACTGCTACTGCTACTGCTGCTGCTGCTGCTACTGCTACAGCTGCTGCTGCTGCTGCTGCTGCTGCTGCTGCTGCTGCTACTGCTACTGCTACTGCTGCTGCTGCTGCTGCTACTGCTACTGCTACTGCTATTGCTACTGCTACTGCTACTGCTACTGCTGCTGCTACTGCTACTGCTACTGCTCCTGCTCCTGCTCCTGCTGCTGCTGCTGCTGCTACTGCTACTGCTCCTGCTCCTGCTGCTGCTGCTGCTACTGCTGCTGCTGCTGCTGCTGCTACTGCTACTGCTACTGCTACTCTAATCGACAGGCAGAGGGTACCAGCTCTACAAACGAAACGGAAGATGCTATGGATATGGACATAGCTAACCAAAGGCAGGATAACGTAGCGTCATTTGATGTATGCTCCAAGTTACTGGACTCGTTGAGACAGCTTCTTATGGTTCATGCAAAAATGAATGAGCATGCTGGTGGAAGGAAAAATCTTGATAAAGAGATCAAAGAGGGTTTGGAACAATCAGGATTAATTCTGGACGGTCTCAAAGGGATTTTGCAAAAGTCTCTTTTTGAGGATATACAAGCATGCAAGAACACGGAGAAGCAGGTCAGCACCCCGAAAGACCAACGGAGTAAGAAAAGGATAGCAGAAAGCACACCTAGTCCTGGTGAAGGCTCGTCATTGCGTCCGACTAAGAAAATTCAGCGGGCTGGTGAGGCCACCGAGTGGATAGAGCAAAAGCGGCGTAGACGTAAGAATAAGCAACAAACAGCTGATCCTCAAGTAGGCACTCAAATGAAAGAGTCAAGCACAATAGTGCGTCCTCCCAAAGCAGTGCAGATAAGAAAGGTGCGTGCCCGTTCGGAAGCTGTAATAATCAGACCTACAACAGGGAAAAAGTATGCGGACGTATTAAAAATGGTCCGTAGCAAAGTAACTCCGGATGCAATGGATGTTACTGTAAAAAGC
>NC_046665.1:13775663-13790749 GCF_010883055.1 Belonocnema kinseyi | reverse complement strand
GGCGCATACTTTGAATAAAATATTTGTTATCATTCTCTTGAAATAAATGTGTTTTTTTCTTGAAAAAATACCGGTTTCATATGTATACACCTGGTATCTCACATTCGTGAGACGTTTTTATGGCTGAAATTTTATCGCGATTTCGCTGGGATCGGGTGCAGTTGTTCAGATTAACACCAGCTGCCGGCGAAATTCTTCGGTTGTCCTCATGATCTTCGGCGATGCAATCTGTTCGTCTTGTAGAAATCTTTTACTTCGTTTTTGGTTTTTTTTTTATTTCATCCACTACAAGCTGAGTTATGCGAATTATAAATGGCATTTTTTCAAAACTTGCACACAATTTTGGTGAAGAGTAAAGATTTTTTTAACACGAAAAAGTTGAATCTCAGATACCGATAATTTTTTTCATGTCTAAAATTTTGCTTTTCACATGGTAGCAAAAAAAAAAGATTTAAACATTATTTTTAGCCATATAAATGGCTTTACGTTTGCAATTTTTTAATTCTGAGCACAGATTCGAATTCAGCGACGTTGGAACCCCTATTAAGGTGTTTCTCATTAATGTAAATTTGATTTTGCTGCATTCTAAAATTGGGAACGTGAAGCCATTTATATGGCTAAAAATAATGTTCAAATAATTATTTTTGCTACCATGTGAAAATCGAAATTTTCGACATAAAAAAAATCTCGGTATCTAAGATTCTACTTTTTGGTGTTAAAAAATTTTCCCTCTTCACCAAAATTGTATATTTTCAAAGGCCGCCGTAAGCCATGCAATTGTGTGCTAGAGTTTTAAACCAAACCCTTGTGCGGCGGCTAGCCTGCGGTGCAACGCAGTCAAATCACCAAAAGGAAAAAATGCATATCTGCGGCACGAGCCCAAATACCTTTCAGGTCTTTTTAAGTTTTACTGAGGGATGTTTGAAGATTGTTTTGTGTAAGTTTCGTGAAAATTGGTGTTGTCAGAAAAAAGATCTTGGGGTATGAATATGTGCTATTTAAAAAAAAATGTTATATAAAAATTCGCATATCTCAGCTTGTCGTGGATGAAATCGAAAAAACCAAAAACAGGTCAAGATCGCTTCCAGGCGAACAAATTGCCACGTTGCAGATCCTACACAGTCTCTAATTAACGTTACAGTAGCATCCGAAAAATACCCTTATTTTTTCGGAAAATTGCAAGTACTAATTGCTCTGTACACACGCTGCGATTGCGTAAAAGCATTAGGATGAATTTTTAAATTAATTTTGGAGTTATATCGAAAAAATGCGACCTTGTCGATCAAAAATGATCAAGACTAAAGGGTTCTAGAATTTTTTGAAAATGGCGCTTTTTTCCGAAATTTCGAACTTCCAAGAGCTTTCAAATCTGACCGTTTTCACCGAGTGGGCTGAAACTTGGTGAATCGTTTTTATTTATAGAGTACTTTCATTTATAGTAACTTTTGGATTTTCCATTATTTTGTATGCTGTCAAAATTTGAATTTTTTTATTTATCAAGAAAATTCAGAAAGTTGTTATGATAATCTTTCAGGGCATTTAGAAATCAAACTTTTTCTTTTCTCGCCATTTTTTCATATTGTCCGTTAATTGGTTTGAGAGGTTCATTTCGTGTGTTTTTTGGGTTTTTTATTCTATAACTCTAATAATTAAAAAAAATAGCCTGAAAAATAATCAAAATGTGTCCAATTTTAAATTTTTATCCAAAATGGCTGGCTAACGAACTTGACTTTCAGTTTAGGATACGTAACGAGTGTACCAAAGTCCAATCTAATAGATTAATTTTTTATATTATAATTTAGAAATATTTCCTTTTCGTAATACTACTTCTACTCTAAAAACTATACTTAAAGCACTCTCTTTTTTAAACTCTTGAAAAGGGAACTATTAAATTATGCCATCTATTCGATTTATTTGAACTACTATACACCTCCGGCTACTAAAAGAACAACATATTCAACATTCAACATATCATCATTTACACATTTTAACCATTATTTCCGTTGTTTTCGTTCTGTTCTTTTATCATTTAAGATAATATTGCATGTTGCATATTATTTGACATTTCGGTTGTTAATAATAAGAAACTTATCGCACGCATAAGACGCAAATCATGTTCACTAATATAAAATTAGTTAGCAAATGGTCAATTTAATTAGTCATAAATCTCTAAAATGAGTGTACAAAATTTTCCGTCGCTTCCCCCTTCAGGTAGCTTTTATGTTTCCGAGCCCTGAAAATGTATCGACTTATTTGCTCGCCCATAAGAGATCATGTATTTTTTGTAGATTTCGAATTTTAACAAAAAAGAATGAAAACCTACCAAAATTGTGATACAATTTTTTCACGTAATTGATCCCTTTATACTCGTAAAAATATTTAAAAACAATGTGCTAAATCTAAAAAATATTGATTCACTGTGTGCTTGAAGGCCGGCTAAGTTTGACTATAATGGATCCAAAATCTACTAACGCAGAAAGTTTCTACAGCATTTGGACATTAGAAATAAGTGTAATTTAAAATCCTAACTCCTCCTTTTCGCGAGTTATGCGCATTTTTATATTTTCACATAACAACCGACCGTACAAAACTTGAGTATTCTAGTTTAAGAAATACAATGCTCTTCAAAGTTTACTTTTTTCAAATAATTTTAAATACAAGTTTGTATTATTTATTCTGTAATAAACAAAAAATTATTTACCACTTTTAGCCTAACCCAGGGCAAACAACAGGGACGTAGTGGCTTTATGGCGCCTTTTTCGTTTTTTTTCTTTTTAATTTTTTTTTTATGATTAATAATATTTTTTTTTTGTTTTTTATATGTTTTTTCTAAGTAATTATACATTTCCTGGTATACATAAATATTATAACAGAGCTTTTAATAATATTTGAAAACATCTATTAGTAAATAAAGTTAAAAATTATACATGAAGCGAAAAAAATTCTATTACTGCTTTTAACAGCTGTGTTCAATATAATTTGTGGTGTATACCTGTTACCTTGTAACGTGCCCAGAATTTCAAAAAATCGCGATGCATAGATTCTCCGATTTGCTCTGACCAATACGCTAAACCATTGTTATTTTCTATAAAGCGCAAACTTTCTTTAACATAAGTCAGACTTATGTGAATGTTGAGTATTTCAGAGAGTTTGTCGATGCTTTTCAAAGCTTTATTTAATTCATTAATGTGAAGATTAGGTAAGAACTTAACTTTTCCAGAAGTAAAACCACAATCGACACTTTTATTCATGGTTTTATAAGCATTAACATAGGGTATAATTTTAAACACACCTACCTTTTGACAAATTTCTGGACCCATTAGTTTGTGCGCTTCTTTCAATAGCGTTCTGAACGCATTCCCTTTAAATGCGTCTCCGTGGTAATTTTTTGAGATAAGACATAACTTTTTAGGCCACAACAAAACTTTTTCTTGGCTTACAAGAGGAGCTAACCCTCTCCAAAATAAATGATTCCCTGTAAAATCATCGACAAACTCTCCGAAACACTCAAAATTTACATAATTCCGACACATGTTAAAGAAAGTTTACGCTTAATAGAAAATAACAATGGTTTAGGGTATTGGTCAGAGCGAAGCGGAGAATCTGTACATCGTGAATTTTTGAAATTCTGGACGCGTTACAAGGTAACAAGTATACACCACAAATTATATTCAACACTGGTATTAAAAGCAGTAATAGAATTCTCTTCGCTTCACCTATAATTTAAAAATGTATTTACTAATAGATATTTTTAAATATCATTTAAAGCTCTGTTATTATATTTATGTATACTATTAAAGGTATAATTACTTGGAAAAAATGAATAAAAAATAAATCAAAAAATATAAATTATTATAATATATAAAAAAAATAAAAAGAAAAAAAAGAGAAAAAAAAGAAAATGGCGCCATATAGCCACCACGTCCCTGTCTTTGGCCCTGGGTTCGGCTAAAAGTGATAAATAATTTTTTCCTGATATAGAATGAATAATACAAACTTCTTTTCAAAATAATTTGGAAAAAATTAAACTTTAAAAAGCATTGTATTTCTTAAACTGGAATACGCAAGTTTTGTACGGTCGGTTGTTATGTGAAAATACAAAAATGCGCATAACGTGCGAAAGGAAGCAGCCAGAATTTTAAATTCTACTGATTTCTAATGTCCAAGCGATGTAGAAACTTTCTCCGTTAGCAGATTTTGGATCCATTTCAGTCAAACTTAGCCGACCTTTAAGCACACCGTGGGCCGAAAGCACTGCGGATTAACTGTCGCATTGAAAAGTACACCGTTAAAAATGTTTGCAATTTCAATATACACTTAATACACATTTTTGTATTAAATTTAAAATCAAAGTATATCAAGTCGCCATTAAAAGACTAAAAGAAATCTGGTAAAGTAAGATCCGCCGATCTTGTAGGCCAATTTATCGGACCGCCTCTAACAATTCAGCGACTATTGAAATCACGATCAAGAACTTCTCATGCTACCGCTGAATAGTGTGACAGACAACCATCATGTTGAAACCACATGTTCTGCCGTATTTCTAAGCTCAAGTCTTTAAGCAATATTGGCAGTTCATTTTCTAAAATTCCTTGATATTTTGCACGATTTAAGCTGCCTTCGATAATCTGGGGACCGATCAATTTGTTGCCAATTATTCCATACCACACGTTGACCGTCAATGGACGCTGGAGTTCGACTTCAAGAAGCTACTGCGGATTTTCAATACTCCAGTAGTGCATGTTGTGTCGATTAACCATTCCATGGTTCATAAAAGATGACTCGTCAGAGAATAATATATAACGAAAAAAGTTGGGATTTTCTTGAATTTTTTCACGTGCTCACTGACAAAAAGCTACCCGATTTTGGAAATCAACGCCATGAAGTTCTTGATGTAAAGAGACATGATACGGAGTAGAAGAAAGTGTCTCGAAGCTTTGAGGTAGGCTGAGCTCTTCCCTCCTGATATACAATTTTAATATTATAATACAGTATCAAGCTTGCACACGAATTATCTTGTATTTTGTTTATTTAATGTAGTACACTTATTTCGATATTATAATATAATTTTGTAATTATTAGGCTGTTGATTCGCTATTGAAATGCGTGAAAGATTTGTTTATATGAACGATTGCATGTTCATTTTTTTTTAAATTATTCGTAGTAAGATAATGTTGCACCATATGTAGTGTAATACAAATATTTTTCCATTTAGCCGAAATTCCTAACAATAGCTTACATTCTATAGATGACTTGACATGGAATAGCTTATATAAGCAAATATTTCACGCATTTCAGTAGCGAATGAACAGCCTAATAATTACAAAATTATATTATAATACCGAAATAAGTGTACTGTATTAAATAAACAAAATACAAGATAATTCGTGTGCAAGTTTAATACTGTATTATAATATAAAAATTTTATTCAGAAGAGAAGGGCGCAGCCCACCTCAAAGCTTTGAGACGATCCTGCTGAGTGAGCAGCAGCTGTTGGAAAATTTGTAGAAAACGTCTGCCTGCCGCTAGGAAATATGATGGACTTTTTTTCTACACTTTTTGCTACTCCTTTTGCACGCGCCCCGCCTCATTAAACTCTAAATTATTCTGATCAACCTTAATCGCGATAATATAATTTTTTCAGTTTTATGGACAAAATAGGTATCAGGGTACATTACCACACAGTTTAAGCCATTAAACAGCGCGATAGCTCTATTCAATTCCTAAATAAATACATTCTATAAAAATCCTTGCAAAACTGACATTTTTTAATATTCGTATTTTGCTACATAGCTCGGAACGAAATTTGGTAAGAAAATTATAAAAACACCATTTTATTCTGTAAACTTAGCGGATTCGTGTGGGTCTTATTCGAACCTCCTCACATTTTTTCTGCGGAGTGATTGGCTTCTAAAGTCGAGAGTCTTGATTTTTTACGTAAATATTAGATAGCTCATTTTGTGGCTATCTATAAATGATACCGTGGTCCTACCATGCTCAACGAACATAGTGACCGACATGTTAGTTCCATCAAATTCAGGAATTACGTTACGAGCAACTTTTATTCCTTCACCTATTTTCGATTGTTTAATATAAATATTGATCCATTTCTGTAGTTAAAATTAGGGCCGTTTTGAAATGGTCTTACTTATTGTAGCGATCTACTTCTTTGAGACCAGCCCGCTTATTTTTTTGCGAAGCCGGCATTTTGGTCCACTATGGATCGCGAAATTTAAAGTTTTAATCTATTCATTACAAAATTGTTTACTAGTCTAATTTTAATTTATTCCTAACTTACGGTTTGAGGTTGGTGCTGGCTATTCCGTAGAATTCAAAAATATTCACTCTTAATTTAGAAACTAGCTTTACAGAAGTGTGATTGAGCGAAGTCAGAAGTTCCTGGAATCTGATGTTGGTCCTTGAATTTGATAAAGTCCTTTTTTATCCTATAGGGTTCCTCCTACCTGTGTCCCTCGGTGCCGTAACCCTCTCCCGTATCGGGCCGGTCCAACGTTGTTGTAATTCTCTTCCGTTCTGGGCCATTAATCTCGTGCTGGTAATCTTTCTTCAAATACCTTGAGATTTCGTATTTGTACGTACAAAATCTTTTAAGCTCGTAGTTGACAAAAGGAAACAATTCCAGGAATCTTCTTCAACCGACTACGACTTCGGTGCAATTGACAACACCCTAGATACCGGGGGTAAAACCACGCAAAACCCTGGTAGAAGGCCGCGGCTTTCCTCAAAAAAATTAATGTGAGCACCTTTAAAGTATATTAAATGTCAATGCTTAATCAAAAATTTGTTCGCTTATTTCATTTTGAATTGTTCGTTTTTTTTGTCCTTGCACTGCACATCACAAAAAGTTTTCAAATTTAAAACACTATCGCTCTAATCTCTCGATAATTCAGTCTTGAGCGATAATTGAATTCCACGCACAAAAAAAACTAGTAGAACAGTTTGTGTTTGTAAAAACACGCACACTCAATTTTAATTTCATTGGCCTAGTTGATGCTGCAGAATCCCACTTCTGACACGAATGTTACGTGCCAGGCTCTAAAGTTGAAATTCATTCTATTGTAGCCATTTGTTGAATCGTTGAAAGGGGGTTCGGAATATTTCCGTTAAATAGTGGAAACCATTACCGCAAAACTAGGTGAAATTTGAAATAATAACGCCAATATTTAGGTTCATTGAATCACTAGATTTCTTCAACAATGAATATTTTGATTTGTTCACAGATACCTTAATTAAGCACAAAATACGTAGCGTTTGAAGTTTTCTGTTATTTTAGTCTTTTATTTAATACAAGCAATCACAAAATTGTCTGTGTTCAAAGTCGCAGATTGAAAGTCGTGTTATCGAATTTCGAAACAATCAGTCAGCATTTTTTTAGCTAGGCATGCTTTTTTATAACCGATAAATGGGAGGAGATTTATTCCCTCTCTTCGGCCAAGAATCAATCACGTTGATGACGTTATGGAATTTTTCTGCAAACTAACCAATAAGAAATTTGGTCACCTCGCTCCGCTTACAGCAGGGCTCGTCAATTCAAGCAGGTGCTGGCTGCCAAGACAAGTGTATGACTGCCACCAAGTTTTTCGGTCATTTTTTTCTTCGTTTTCCAGGAATCGAGCAAAGGGTTACGGTCACGGTAAATTACGTCTCGCCGTAATTCACGCTGGAGGGTCTGAAGTTTTGCATTCGAATTTGCAATACAATTCATTTCCAATTTTATTTTTAATTTACAAAGTGAATGAAATTTGTCTGCAAATTAAACTTTAAATAAAAGCTTTAAAAAGGTGGAAAGATTTGAAAAGTTTTGAATTAAAATTCATAAAGAGTAAAGAAAAACGACAGCCGCGAAAATCCCTTCTTCTTTACAAATTCGGAGTTCGTCTATATTTTTACAATGTTTTAAAGTATTGAAATCCATGGGTACATACGAGGTGAGTTCAAAAAATAAGGTGACTTTATGGTTTTCTCAAAAAATATTCATTTATTCCTCAATATTTATGTTGTCCCCTTCAAAGTAATCCCCCTCAGATATAATACACTTGTGTCAACGCTTTTTCCAATTATCGAAGCACTTCTGATAATCATTTTGTGGTATAGCCTTGAGTTCTTTCAGCGATGCAGTTTTTAGCTCCTCAATCGTTGAAAATCGATGTCCTTTCATGGGTCTTTTCAGTCTTGGGAAAAGAAAAAAGTCACTGGGGGCCAAATCCGATGAATATGGAGGCTGAGGCATGACTGTGGTGCTGTTTTTGATCAGAAAATCTTTCACAAGCAACAACGAATCAGCAGGTGCATTATCGTGATGCAAAAGCCACGAATTGTTTTTCCAAAGTTCCGGACGTTTTTTGCGTATCACCTCCCGCAAACGGCGCATAACTTGAAGGTAATACTCCTTATTGACCGTACAACCTTGTGGTAAGAATTCCTGATGCACTACGCCACGGTAAGTAAGTTTCGACGTCATAACCATATACCCACGATTCATCCCCAGTTATAACCCTTTTGATAAAATCAGGATCGTTATTGACTTCATTCAACATCCCCTGAGCGATGGTTATGTGATGGATCTTTTGATCAAAATTAAGCAGTTTTGGAACAAATTTCGCAGACACACGTCTCATGCCCAAAACGTCCGAAAAGATAGCATGACATGAGCCAACCGATATGCCAACATCTTCAGCAACTTCACTGATGGTAATTCGAAGATTTTCCAACACTATTTCTTTCACTGCTTGAACGTTTTCATCTGTTGTTGACGTGCTGGGACGTCCAGGGCGAGGTTCGTCTTCGACATCCTCTCGGCCTTCTTGGAACAGCTTGTACCACTTATACACATTTTTCTTACACAGAGTAGACTCACCGTATGCAACTGTCAATATTTCAAGAGTTTTAGAGCACTGGATTCCATTTTTCCACAAAATTTAATGCAAACTCTTTGCTCCATTTTTTCGAAAGAAGTAAATCGCCGAGCACCTTACTTTTTGAACACACCTCGTATAAGCTTCTTTCAGGGTTTGTGAGGATATTCTCGTGTGAGCGGATTGGGGCTATGAATAAATTTCCTTCACGGATAGGAATAGGATTTAGGTGCAGGGTTTGCAAATCCTCGTACTCTAAGGCAAGAACCTATAATATATACACGAGTCGTTTATTGATTATTCCAATTGTGATTTAGGATATATCAATTATGTGTTTGTAATTTTAAACGAATAGTTTAATAGGGTATTTTTGATTGTTGACTTCTTTCAGTTGTTTGAGTTCTGTTATGAAAATGTCGGATGTTAAAATTTTGTGGGGGGAGGCGAACAATTCCGTGCTTCCCATCATTTATTACGCCGATCATTAAATTTAAATCCTCACTATACTTGGCAGTTAAAATCTCTGTGGCTGTAATTAAATTCTGAATTGCGATATTTCGTTCATTGGAATTTGTTTCATTTATTATTTTGCTCATTTCTTGTATGTGTTCTTGTGAGCGTTCATGTAGAGTTTTTAAATCATGCTAGGCGCAATTCAATACATTTTTCATTATTCGAGTTTGATTTCCGATTGCTTCAGCCATTACTTTATTATCCCGAAATAACGTGTTAAAATCCTGATTAATGAGTTATAAGTCATGATTATCGAGAGTACCAAAACACGTATTCCTATGGATTTTGGGGCGCTGAATTCTAATTCGGTATCAAAAATCACCCATGACGTCATGGTTGACCCATAACCTCAAAAATGATGAAAAATCATGCACTGAGGCAAATAAATTTCAAAATAATGCCAGTGATGCAAATTTTCACTTCAAAAACATGTCGAAAACTATGAAGGATTAACCTTTGCCTGATATCAACTTATTTAAAATAACTTTACCCAACAAAACCTGAGCTCACCTAACCTGAATTAACAGAAATTTATTGAACTACACGTAAAGCTCTGCAAGAATGTTTTCCCAGTAGCAAATGTGTGCTACATCGAATGGGTCAACTCGAGCCTAACCTAGAAATAAATCTAACCTAGTCTAAGCTAACCTAACCTCACGAAACACAATTAAACTGATTGTGTTGTCCCGTTGTGTTTGCGGTACCGTTTCCTTCAGCTTCGGCTTAACCTATATAGAAGTTTAACCTATGCTAACCTAACAAAACCTGACCTTACCTAACCGATTACGCTGGCAACCCTGTTCTTGCGTACTTTCATATTTTGACATTAATAGCAGTAAATGTCTGGAGTTTCGTAATCGCTTGTTGCTAGCATTATTCGCCTGTGTCTGTAACCAGGGAACCTCCACGTGGTGACGGTGGGCAACGGATCCACATTGGCTGAGTCCCTGGGTAAACGGCGTTTATGCCGTCATGGCAGACACTGGTAAAAAGTGTATTACGATGCAGGGAAAACCCCAGTATTGGCGTCTGTTCAGGGTAGGAAAGCGGGCTCTCTAGCGTCGTCATCTTGCAACCGTAGCTCTTCATCAATGGATCACTTGGTTGGTGTAGAGTCTCATGCTACAAGGAAAAAAACCGCGAGCATTTCTCAATCGCATGCCTGCAAGAATAGCTCAGATTCATTCTGTTACATTTGCAGTAAATATGAAGTGAGCAGTTTGCGAAAGTCAATCGACGAGGAAGTGAAAAATCTTTACGAAAAGTGTTTTGACCGTAAATTGCTGCACCAAGAAACAAAATGGGTTCCTCACGTCATTTGCAATTCCTGCAGACTTATGTTTCAAACAACGAAAAGTACCGCAAGTACTCTACACCAACCACATGGAAAAACCCGTTATTGCGAAGGATGCTACTTTCGCATGAATTCCGTCCAAGGGTGCAACGCCAAAAATAAAAATAACATTTCGTACATTAATGTGTCCACAGTCACAAGAGCAATTGAATACAATAAAAATACACGCCAGACTGATTTAAGCGCTTTAGAAAATGATGGAATGGAAGTTGAAAGTCAACGTCATGGAGACGGTAGTGAAACCAGGGATCGAACGGAAAATAGTTCTGATGATTCCGATGAAAATGACCAAGAAGATGACGAATATGGCGTGCATAAAATGAAATTGAAGGTTCCAATATTAGTGTCGCAACTAGAATTGAATGATTTTAGTAGAGATCTTGGATTACTGGAAGACGGCGCTGAATTTTCCGCTTCATTTGTAAAAAGAAGAAATCTTCTAGATCCAAGGACAAAAGTTTCATTCTATCGCGACCGGAACAAAGAATTTAGAAAGTTTTCCGTTAAAGACGAAGAGACGTCTTTAGTGTACTGCACTGACGTTAACGGACTAATGAACCACTTCAAAAAAATGTGTATAGAGACGAAGAATGGCGACTTTTCATTGACTCGTCAAAATGCAGCATTAAGGCTGTTTTACTGCACAATACGAATACTTACGCTCCTATCCCTATAGCTCACTCAACGGTCATCAAAGAAGAATATAGCAATGTTTAAATGCTTCTTGAAAAAGTTAATTACACGAATCACAAATGGCAAATATGTGGTGATCTCAAAATCATAACAATGATATTAGGCTAACAATCGGGTTTCACGAGAAAGCCATGCTTTATATGCCTGTGGAATAGCAGAGATCGAGCCAATCATTACAGCAAAAAACATTGGCCTTTAAGAGATTCATTCAAACCTGGTTCTCATAATATTATCAACCAAAGTCTCGTTGATCCAGAAAAAATTTTACTACCACCCCTCCACATAAATCTTTGGCTCATGAAGCAATTTGTCAAGGCGTTAGACAAAGATGGATAATGCTATAAGTATATATCCCTTAAATTCCCTAATGTTTCAGACGCTAAATTGAAAGAAGGAGTCTTTGATGGACCACAGATTCGAATATTGACAAAAGATACTAATTTTGTGAGCCACATGACGAAAATTGAAATGGACGATTGGGAAAGTTTTAAAGCAGTAAACGCAAATTTCCTCGGTAACAAAAAAAGTCCGGACTGCGAGAATATTGTTGCGAAAATGATAAGAAAGAGACACAAAGTTAGGCTGCTTGATGAATTTAAAACTTCACTTTCTAGATTCCCATCTGGATAAGTTTCCAGAAATTGTTGGTGATTTCAGCGAATAACAAGGGGAACGTTTTCATCAAGACATAAAAGTGATGGAACAACGATATCAGGGTAGATGGGACGAGGTCATGATGGCTGATTTTTTCTGGATGTTGAAAAGGGAAACGAATGTAGGTCTTAAACGTAAGCATAACCCTTTGCATCGTTCCTTCGAAGAAAAAAGGACACGTTATAGCAGGCACGTTATAGCAGGCACGTTCCTAGGTTGTTTAAAATTTGAAACGGCAGATAGTTTTGTTGGGTTAGGTTTATCTCCATCCTTTGTAATAATATGTCCTAGATATTCTAGCTCAGGCCGTAAGTATTCGCACTTATCGGGCTGTAGCTTACGTCCAGTTTGACGAAGTCGCTCAAAAAGTAATACTAAATTTTAATTATGTTCTTCTATACTTGACCCGAACACCACAATGTAATCGAGGTATGCGAAGCAAATCTTCCCGATCAATCCCCTTAACGCATTGTCCATCACTCGCTGGAACGTTGCGGGAGCGTTTTTAAGTCCGAAGGGCATTCGTTTGAACTCGAAGTGTCCCTCAGCGGTCGACAAGGCAGTATATTTTTTTGAAGATTCTTCCATGAGTATTTGGTGAAAACCAGCACTTAAATCAAATGTCGAGAAGAATTTCGCTTTCCCTAGGCCGTCCAAAATATCGTCAATTATAGGAAGCGGATAAGCGTCCTGGTCAGTGATTTCATTTTCATTTAATTTTGTGGCACTCGGGCGGCCGATAAGATTTATTGTTGAAAATTTTGTCTGTTTTTAGAACAATACGGTGGACAGTTGAATTGCTACTCGAGGTTGGATCGCCTGGCAGTGCAAAGATGTCATGGTAAGGCTAAACAATTTTATTAACGTGTCCGCGGAGTTCGGGTTCACAGTGACTAAGTCTCGAATTTTCTGTTAACATTTTAATTCGTAAGGCAAATTCTGTTTCCGAAATATAATGGATTTGTTCTTTTTCAGGCTTGATTTTTAAGAACTTGTATTGAAATTCCTGTCTGCGATCAAATCGTGCAAGTAACCATAAAGTAATAATTTATCACTGGAGAGATTGTAATTGTATCTTTGGAAAAAGAAAAGTCTCATAATTCCATCTTCAGGCATTGGAAAGTTATTCGGAACTATGTTAAAGATGTGATTTACGCCTAGGTATTCTAAATTGAAATTGGAATATGATGTATAGGTTTCATTTCCCATTTTGAACTTTCTTTCTTGGGGTTGTGGGGTAAACTCAGTCGGTATGAAAGACTCTTTAATAAATTTATTGAGGATGCTGAATACACGAGTAATCGGATATCGCACTAAAATCCTCCTAGGCGTAATAAAACTGATTGAAGTCATCCAGAAACGTAAGATATTTGGTCTGAGGATTCGCTACAATTTCGGGTGCATTTTCTTGACTTTCGCGTCAATCCTCTTGAGTCAGAGAAAGTCGATGCTCTGGCGGTCTTTTAATATTCAACTCTAATCGAAAATTTGAGTCCTTACTAGATTTTGTAAGACACAGGGCTTCAGTATACCCAGTTCTTTTGCAGTGATTGCACTGCAGCTGCATTCTCGATGCAAGAGGCATATTTTGGTTGAGTGGATTGGACTGCTGGTTCGATGTAGTGTATCGAGGGGTTACCTGCGTAGCAGTGTTGCACGTTGGGGAGCTCCGAGGATGGTCTGGACTTTAAATTTAGATTTTTCTTTTAGCCAAACCTCAGTTTTAAGAGCTTCTTCTTGTGCCTTATTAATAGACTTCGGTTTTAAAGATCTAATTTGAATCCCGATTTTGTCTCTAAGGTTCATAATATAGTGCTTTATCGCAAATTTCTCCTCAATTTGAAGAGCTACTTTGCGCGCGGCTGGCTCACTATGTTCCGATTGAACCGCGTAATAAAGCTCGTTGAGGCATTTTCCAAAACGTTGATTGTAATTTTAGATGCTGTCAATACCCTGCCTACAAGAGTCTATCTTTTTACAAAAAATTTCTATAGATGTGCTGGAACCCAAATTTACCTGTAGTGCCTGGTATAATTCGTCATAGTCATTAATTGAAACGTGCTGAATTAATCGCTTGACATGATCTACAATTTTTTCGGTTAATAAGAAATCAAGCAGCAGGTCTGGATGTGAGCAACGTGACCGTGCGTATTTTACAGCTTTTATGAAGTCTTGTGTCCCAACGTCATCTTGTCCGTTAAGGGTTTCTACGGTGCGAATGATTTCCTTCGCAGGTACGAGAGTGTCTACTCTTTGTTGTGCGATCTCTATTCTCCTCGGTTGATTTTCTGAGCTAGCTGTAGAATCTGAAATCCGTAAGCGGCGCCTAGCATTAGTAGTTTGTATGGCCTGACCTACTGGATTCCAAGGACTCAGATTCCTTGTCGTTATGCCCTGCGGGAAATCTGGACCCTGTACGTCCTGAACTACTGGACTCGGGGGACTCGAATTCCTCGGGGACACACCCTGCGTAACATTTTGAAATTGTGCAACCTGGTCTACTGGATTCTCGGGACACGCATTCCTGAAAGACACATCCAGTATAGAATTTTGGGCCCCTATCAGCTGATCTACTGAATAAAGGGAGCTTACATTCCTTCGTTCACTTTCGTCCAAACTCTCTAACGAACTTACCGAGTTTCCCGAATTTTCTTCTCTAGTCTCATCGTCTTCCGTAATGAGTTGGTCCTCTTTTCTAGCTAAACTTTTTATTTCCTTAACGCGTTTCAAATTTTCTTTATTCAATTGGTTCACGCTTGTCTGAAGGGAACGTTGACCTATTTCGATTGATTCGAGCTTCTTAAAGATTTCATTAAGGATTGCTGAAGATAATTGGGAATTATCTTGGGAATTGTTTGGGGAATTTGCTGTCGTTCACATGATGACGTTGTTTTTATTAAAAAATGATAATAGGTAAATTCGCAAATTGATTTATCGGTAAAATGAAACCGCTCGTATTCACTAAAACTATTATCACTTTAATCCTTCAACGCAAA
>NC_046665.1:13761433-13775563 GCF_010883055.1 Belonocnema kinseyi | reverse complement strand
AATATGGACAAAACGTACTTGTCGTTTCTCTTATGACTAACGTAGCCACAGAATCGCAATCTGAACCTGTTTCGTCGTTGCTACTTGTGGTAGAAGTTGAGGCGTTGAGGGGTGCAAAGCGCTGACCCGTGGGCAGACGTTATAGTATCCCTCGTTGCCAACTTGGATGGGCGACATCTCACATTTCTAGGACTTTCACCCACGGAATCACTGTCGAACTTACCTAATTCGGCCCAAGTACGTGTTTTCCGGTGATTCCCAGCAAAAATAGCACCGTATAATAAATGATGATCACTTATGAATTCGCTCAATCGAATAAAAATATCACCGTATAATGAATGATGATCACTTATGAATTGACTGAATCGAATAAAAATATCACCGTATAATCAATGATGATCACTTATAAATCTACTGAATCGAATAAAAATATTACCGTATAATAAATGATATCATTTATGAATTCACTGAATCGAAGATTCCACTATTTTTTACAAAGATACCCGATTTTGATCGTTATCGTCTCGGACTATCCTGGCAGGATCTCCAAAAATGTGACGGGTTTAATTAAGAATTAACCCTTATTTTGTTTTTGGGCGATATCCGTAGATATCGCAATTTTACTTGATGAGTTACACAGTACGTAAACCGATACACATCTAGCATAGAGCTATGTCTGACGAAAACTGAGGAGATACTGGAAAGGCAGGTCAGTTTGGGGTCCCAACTATTTGGAACCTGAAGTAGGGGTGACAACAAACTCGTCACAGTATATAATTAGAAAACATACTTTGTAAAATGTACTTATAAATTAATATCCTGCATTTTTTTGATTCTTATAAACAAATTAATGCATATAACTGTTAACTGCTGCAAATTCGGAATTCGAATGTGATACTTACATAGATTTTGTTAGAAAAAGTAAAGAATCGATTTTCATCTACAAACAAGCACCAAATAACAATGATAGTTGATAATTTAAACAATTTTTATAAACAAATTCAAACATTTGGCCCTTTAAATAAACATTTATCTTTTCTATGGTATCATTTCTTTTTATCTGGAAAACAAAAATGGTACTAATTAGAATATTATGAAACAATATTCGTAACTGTTATAAGCAATCTTTATTTTAAAAATTCACTTATTTGGCATTTATAAGAATAAAAAATTTTTCTTTTTGTGGAATCGCTTATTTTCATGTGGAGAACAAGAATAGTATAGAGTGAAGTCCCATGAAATAATATTTTTCATTTTTATAAACAATTTGTATAAACAAATTCACTGATTTGACGAGTTATATACATAGAAAATTTGAATTTACTACGAAATCATGTCTTCTTATGTAAAGACCAAGAATAGTAAACAGTAAAATTTCATGAAACAGTATTTTTCATTCTTCTAAATATTTTTTATCAACAAATTAACTTATTTGGCATATTTATGCATCGAAAACTTGTCTGCTTTCGAGAATGATGTATTTTCATCTAAACAACAGACCTGGTGCACAACTGACTTTCATTCAAGAACACTTATAATTTTTATCAGCAATGTAAGCAAGCAAATTTACTGATTTGAATCCAACTACAATTGGCTATATTGATATCAAAACGTATTCCATACCAAATTGTCCAACCCTTCTACTACACGTTAAAATTTTATCCATGAAAGAGGTTTTTTTTTGCATTTATTAATACTTCTTTTGTACTTTTAGAAATTTTAAATATTACAAATGAAGTTATTATGCAATACCACATGTTTTCATCAGATCCGCGAATCACCTTCTAAGGAATTAAAGAAATGAAAAAAATGAAGGAGCTATCAGAAGATGCAAAAAGTCTGCCCATGCAATGATATATTAAGTAAATTTTTTAATTTTATAAACTGATGAGTAGATCAGAAAAAGGTCAAATTAAAAAATACCCTGACGGACTGAAGGAACCGAAAGGAGCCTCTACAAAGTACCCTTAAAGACCCCACTGTGTCCTTCTTCGGTTCCTTTTTAAAAAACTCAAAAAGCAGCAAGATCAACTTTTAAATTGTGGATATTCGGATTCTACGTTAAAATTTGCATTAGAAATTCACGAAGTGATCGCAATTCTTTTTCTTGCAGCGTTAAAAGTTAAAAAAAAATTAAATACCTGTCATTTACATGGGCCAAAGGCTGCTTCAAGTGCGTCTTCTTTCAGTAGCAGTTAATAAGCGTTCCGCCAGTAACTTTAAGAATTTTGTCTGGATGCGAATGCCACACATTGGAAATCTCATACAACAACGCTGCGATGCAAGTGAGAGAAAATTTTATTTTTAAACTTCGCGCGCAACGTAATGCTTGAGCTATTATGGGTGCGCTGGAAGACACCTTCAGTTATAGATAATGACATTTTTTATCATTTTTGACGTTGCAAAAAAAGTATTGCGATTACTCCGTGAGTTTCTAATGAAGATTACGACATAGAATCATAATTTCACCAATTTAAAAACTGATCTTGCTGTTTTTTTTTTAGTTTTTTAAGAAGGAACCCAAGGGAGACTCAGTGGGGTATTTAAGGGTACTTTGTAGAGGCTCCCTTCGGTTCCTTCGGTCCGCCAGGGTATACGAGGTGTGTTCAAAAAGTGAGGTGACTGTTCAATTTTCGCGGGCTACGTACATGCAAGTTTTAAATTTTTTGGTACTGTTGTGTTGGTACACTCGTCACGATCATATGTTCACAGTTTTGACTATATAGCTCATGTTGTTTTTCTGTCAGAGGCGTAAAAGGTTAGAAGAGTTTGGTGTGCTCGGCGATTTCCTTCTTTCGAAAAAAATGGAGCAAAGAGTTTGCATTAAATTTTGTGTGAAAAATGGAATCCAGTGCTCTAAAACTCTTGAAATGTTGATAGTTGCATACGGTGAGCCTACTCTGAGTAAGAGAAATGTGTATAAGTGGTACAAGCTGTTCCAAGAAGACCGAGAGGATGTCGAAGACGAACCTCGCCCTGGACGTCCCAGCACGTCAACAACAGATGAAAACGTTCAAGCAGTGGAAGAAATGGTGACACAAGGTCAATAAGGTCAATTAGGAGTATTAACTTCAAGTTATGCGCCGTTTTCGAGAGGCGATACGCAAAAAACGTCCGGAACTTTGGAAAAACAATTCGTGGCTTTTGCATCACGATAATGCACCTGCTCATTCATCATTGCTTGTGAAAGATTTTCTGACCAAAAACAACATCACAGTCATGTCTCAGCCTACATATTCACCGGATTTTGCACCCAGTGACTTTTTTCTTTTCCCAAAACTGAAGAGACCCATGAAAGGACATAGATTTTCAACGATTGAGGAGATAAAAGCTGCATTGCTGAAAGAACTCAAGGCTATAGAACAAAATGATTATCAGAAGTGCTTCGATGATTGGAAAAAGCGTTGGCACAAGTGTATTATATCTGAGGGAGATTACTTTGAAGGGGACAACATAAATATTGAGGAATAAATTAATATTTTTTGAGAAAACCATAAAATCACCTTATTTTTTGAACACACCTCGTACATAAAAAAATTTAAAAAAAAGAAACCTCTTTCATGACTGCAACCTTGAAGTTTGGTAGAGAGGCTTAAATATTCCCATGGAATAAAGTTGTATGGCAATAGCAGTGACACTTTTATGAATTAAGTGAATTTGTTTATAAAAATTGTTTATAAAAATTAAAAATATTTTATGGAACTCTCATGTATATTATTCTTGTTCCTCATAAGAAAATAAATGATTTCACGAAAAAGAAAAATTTCCTATGGATATAAATGCCAAATAAGTGAATTTGTTTATAAAAATTGTTTATAGCAATGACGAATATTGTTTTCTAATACTCCAATGTGTACCATTCATTTTCTTCACATGAAAAGAAATGATTCCGTAGAAAAAACAGGTTTTTTATGTCTATAAGGGCCAAAGAAGTGAATTTGTTTATAAAAATTGTTTAAATAATTAACTATTATCCTTTTTGGGACTTTTTTGCAATTGAAAATTTATTTTTTACATTTTTCTAACAAAACATATGTAAGTTATACATTCGAATTCCCAATTTGCAGCAGTTAACAGTTACATGCATTAATTTGTTTATAAAAATTAATAAAGTTCAGGATATTTATTTACAAGTTACATTTTTGTTCAAAAAAAGTAAATTTGCTAATTATATACCTTTTTTCAAAAATTTCAATAATTTGGGCTATGTAAATATCGCAAATATAAGCAATTGCAACTTTATAAGAAATAAATTATTAAAAAGAACGAATTCAAAAACTTGAACCCGTACGTTAAAGCATGCTTCCTCACGAGTATTAAAAAAACACCTGTGATCCGTTGAGAATTGAGGATTCAGCTGAGTTTTGTCCCAAAAAATTGCTTTCTTCCCCACTGTGCGACGTATGCACGTTCAAATAGCAGACAAACAGAGGTCAAAATGTGTGCAAATGTGCAATTTTTAAAAGGTAATTCGGATGCCAAAGATGTGCCAGGTGCAGAAAAACAATAGCAGATTTAACTTTAGGAGGACACATTTGCACTAAATTCCAAAGATGGCTGCAGTGTTGGAAGGAACTCCTGCACTAATTACAGTTTTTAACGTGTAATACTGCGCTTCTGCCATATTAATTTCTTCTTTCCTAAACATCAGACATGGTTTTAGAAAGTTTATACATAGGGCGATACGAAAGTTTTGCAATACAGACGAACCTTTTATAGTTTTTCGAAATACTTACCACCGCAGTGAATACAATTTTGCATACGTCAAAACCAGTCATCGAACCAACCCTGCCACTTTTATTCTGGAAGATCTGCACACGCTTGGTCCCACGCCGTCAAAAGCTCCGTTTCGTTAGTGAATTGACGCCCTTTAAGTTATTTTTTGTTACTTCCGGAAACAAACCAAAGTTTCAGGAAGCAAGATCTGGACTATAAGGAGGGTAATCTAGAATAATCAGTCCAGATTTGACCAAAAAAGCTACTGTGACCTTCGTTCTGTGAGTCGGTGCATTGTCGTGTTGGAATAGCCAGGTGCTGAGTCGAGATTTTGGCCTGATATTTTTGAGTTGGTTTATGACTTGGGGTAAATATATCTGAGTGTGCGAGGAAGAGGTGACTGTACGCTGGTTTCCCAATACGACCATATCTACGTTTCCGCGTTTCCCAAAGAATACTGCAATCATTCTTTTGTTTACAGATCGAGATTTCCGCACCTCCACTGGAGCATCCTTATCCTCAAACAGTCAGATCTTGTTTTTCACTTTGTTCGAACGTCGTAATAATACAGACAGGTTTCGTCGCCTGTTATAATACTATTTACATCCCGAGAAGATTCCGACTCAAATATTTTTAGCATTTTTTGACACCTCTTTACTCTCGCTGCCATTTGCTGCTCGGTCAAAGCATAGAGTACAAACCTACCTAACATGTAAATGTTCATACAGAATTCGATGGACTGCTGGTGCACTAATATGTAACATTTCCTATATCTGCCGGTACGTGATTCTTCTATTATCATACAGTAGATTATTCGCAGGCGCAATGTTTTCCGATGTCACCACTTCCGGCGGTCGACCAGAGCGCGAGTCGTCCGCGAGACCGAAATTTCCCCTTTCGAACTGTTTGTACCATTGGAAAATTGTTGTGCGATGCGGACAATCCATACCCAATACCGGCGACCTTTCCTTAAAACTTTGGTCTACACTTGAACCGCGAGAAAAGTTGTATCGAATTATCGGACGATATTCTTCCTTTGTCCACGACGCCATTTCTCAATCGTTCTGGGCTGCGTGCTTAGACTGTACTGAGACCTGAGTCGACAGGTTTCCTTTTCTTACCTAATTTTTAAAGCTCTTTCTGATGACTCAAGGATCATCTCTCTTCTTCCAATAGGTTTCGCGTATTGCAGTATCCTTCGCCAGGGTACCTTTTTTGAAGGCGTGACGGCCGTAAGCCACTTTCTTGACAAACGAAAATTTTTTTCAGTTATGGGCTATTTAAACAATAATTTATTTAACATATATTCAGCTATATTCACACAAATTTTTAATGAAAAACATTAAAAATTGCATTAGTTATATAAATGAATGTAATGGCGTAATCAAAAAATCACCCCTCTTGGTGGGAACGATACTGCAGTGAAAAATCATCTTAAAGCAAAAAACAAAAAATTTTATAAATCTGTACAACAATCGCTATCGTTGTACGTAGCGGTTTTTTAAAATTGTATTTTATTGAGAAAATGGCGCCACCGTGTTGAAAAAAGACGTTTTGAGAAAACTGGTAAAGTTTTTATTGCATGTGAGATAGCGCTAGTTGAAATAATATGTGAAATATTAATACTTACATTAAACTGTCTATTCCTGGGCCATTGGGCCATATAGTGGTTCATCTTCAGTATTTTCAGCACTGTTTTGATCTTTTTTAATATATTTTTTTGGTGTATTAGCAGCGGCTAATAAAAAGGGAAGCGTTGTAACTCTCTACCTGCACTTATTGTATTGGGTATAACTTCATCAATTTTCAAGATTTTGAGTTCAAAGTTTTTCTACATATTTTTGAATATATATATATATATATATACTTGAAAAAAATGCACAAAAAAATCAATTTTTTTGACCAGTCACAGTGGAGTTCCCCCTTAGTACTAAACACTTCAAATACCTACGATTTCAAGCCGAAATATATTGTACTTTAAACAAAATAATTGGATTTTCAACCAAAATATATTTTCTATTTGAATAGAGGAATTTTCCACAGAAAAAGACGAATTTTCAACAAAAAAAAAATAATGATAATTTTCAAGCAAACCGTAGTATTAGCAACCAAAGAGATAAAATTTTGAAAAAAATAGAAAAGTTTTCCAAGAAACAGTTGAAGAAATAAGCAAATAGTAAAATTTTGAAGCCAAAAAGCATAATTTATTGGAAGACGACTAAATTAAAAAAAGGTTCTTTTCAAACAAGAAAGATAAATTTTCAACCAAGAACGAGGATTATTCAATATTAAAATTAGCCTACAAAGATGCATTTTTGATCGAATTGTCAAATTTTCAAACAAAAAGCTAAATTTTCAACGAAAAAGAATACTTTTCTAATAAAAAAGATCACTTATTATAAATATAAAATTATCATATATTATAGCAAAATATACTTCAATTGTATCAAGGCGTAAACCGATAATAAGGTAAACAAAATAAAAATAATTAAGTTTTCAGTTAAAGTGCTTCACATGCGACATATGGTATTTATTTTATACCAACAAAATATACTGGAATATGATTATTAAATTTTCATTATAGAACAAGAACTTTTCTTTATAATTCTTAAGCAAAAATGTGGGTATTCTTTCAAATAGAAAAATTTTGATTCACATTTTCTGAATAAATATTAATGACTAAACATACAAAAATATTACTTTAATCTGCCTTTGCACTCAACAAAAGAAGAACAAAATTTTAATTAAGAATTTATAAAATATAGGAAATATAAAATCTACTAGACATTTCTGTTATTCAATTATATCACATTGTAGTTTTATTCTGCATTAAAACCAAGTAAGAAGATTTACGGATGTAAAATTTCTGTACATATTATAATGATTATTTGTTAAGAATATTTGAATTCAAATGTTTGCTGTTTAAAAAAAGCGCGTTCTATATGGCATGCGTATTGAAATAAGAAGCACTGTATAGATGATCTACGAGAATCTAATAAGTATTTCATTAAGTCCGTTTTAAGACATCCAAACATGCAAAAATGGAAATTTGTGCATATTTTGAGTAGTTGAACAGTACTTGCATTATATTGAATTAACCATTATCAGATCCTCGTAAAGTGTGCGAGGCTATAGAATTTAAGAGAATAAAAAGAGAAAATATGTTCCGACTCGGGATACTGCGAAAAGTTTTAAGAGACTACATAAGACCTAACAAAATGAAACAAGAATGACGAGTATTAAGGAGACCAAAAAAGAATTCATTCAACACCATGGAGAACATAAAAAGGATCTATATTTTGATTGGGGTATTGCACTCCTTTTTAAATATTTCAACCTTGTTTAGATATAAAACGCTTTGACGTTTTGACTCTGTCTTTTCATTGTAAAGTACAAATAGTAAAGTAGGTTAATGAGTACAATCCCTGGCCACTTAAGGAATTTTTATAGATTAAAAATTTGCAAAAAAAATTATCAGCATCGGAAGTAATTCTAAAATACACAGATGGATCTTCAATTTTATAAACATGAAAATTGCCATAGTAAGTTAAGAATTAGTTTATAATAAGTTAATTGTTACGGTAAGTAAAAAATAACAATTGTGTCAAAAAACACAATCATTAGGCATGAAGACATAGTGAACAATTAGCGAATAATTGTTCAGGGTCAGGGAAAATTTGACATTAAAGTTAAAAGACTTTTAGAGAGGTTTCCAACGAAGAACTTTACTTATTATACATATGGGTTTGACATCTCTTACCGACCCCCACAGTGCCCTGAAAACTACCCTTAAATCAAAGAATGTTCAGTCTTCAGGAAATTCACTCTCTTAAGTAGTCTGTTCTCCTTTTTTCAGAAATAATTACGATAGATCTATTGAAATGTTTAAAAATGTTCTTCAGTTAATTTCCATTTATTTAAATGAATTCTATTTGTTTAAATAATGTGTTTTTCTCGAAGATTCTGATACGACTGATGTTCGACGATGACCTTTTTATTTTAGGTCAGTTTTTTTTTTAGCTCAGCAGGTTCTCTTTTGTCATTTTCATAGTTAGCGGAAGAAAAGGAAAAGGTACATCACAGCAGAGTGGAAGAGCGTGGGGGGAAGGAGAATCGACAAGAGGAAAGTGGATTATTGTCGGACGGGGAGGAAGGATAAAAATTTATTTAAAATGAAATTTCGCTCTCCATGATCCCTGCGCACAGTAGGCCAACATGGTATGTTCTGGACGCTCAAAACATGTACGTGTCTGTGTCCAGTGACAATACCGTGGCGCGGTGTTGAAAGGGCGCCACCAGAATCAAAGTCTTCCGGGCCCTGCAGTGTTTGGACTGCTTCCTTCGCCGGAACTTCAATGCCCTTCTGGGCGACTCCCCCCTCGGAAGTGGTGGGGCAGGACGGCGACTCAGTGGTGTAGATCGTGCAGTGGATGTTGTCACCTCCTGGTGTGGGACGGGGCTGGCCGACCTTGCCGTTTGGCAAGCGGGTGGTGCTGTCTCCAGACAGTGGTGTGCAGTCGGTTGTTGCCGTGAACCGACCGGGATCCTCCGGATCGAAGGAGTGGGAAGCCCCTCCGCTTCGCGGTGACGTCTCCTCTGTCTGGGATTTAGGCCCATCCAACCGATCGTCTCCGGACTAACTGGGCGCCGTCGATGTCACAAATTGAAAGGAATAAATCCCCAGACTTTTCTCCCTTTTACTCGGAATCTAATTTCCCGACCGATAGCCGTCGGTCTGCCTGAGCGCCGTTGACTATCGGGAGAGTTACCAGACCCGAACAAAGAGAACCGAGAATTATATTACCCACGAAAGAGATTTGCTCTTAAAAGAGAAGATTGTTTAATGAAGAGAAGACAGTTTTCTACGTTTTTATCAAGTTTATTCTCTCACACAAGGCTGGAAGAGCAGAGATGGCAAACTAGTAGTGGAGTACGTCCTCACTAGATCGTGGCACGAAGCCGAGTGCCGAAAGTGGCTGAAACGCGCTCTCTTAAGCATAGATCGCGTGCCGTTCTTGGAAATGGTGTCGTGGGCCGTTCCGGCCTCGTTCGATGATTTAACCGCCCTGCGGCATATACGGTGTCCTCCAGCTCTTAGGTGAGCTTCGGCAGATCCCTTATGGGCATTCTTCATTTTTCCTAATGCTGTCGGCTTCCAGTCGCCCCCGTCTTCTAGCAGGGGCTCACCTGGGCGTTCTCCAATCCTACCCCTCTCGGCTGAGACGGCCGCATGCGCCTGTTCGGCGACTATAGAGGCGTCATCTTCAGACGAGGCTCCCCCTGGAGACTCTCCGTTCGGCCTTTCCTCGACTGAGCTGTCCTCATGCACCTGTTCGGTGACTATTGAGGCGTCCTCTTCCTCGGATAATGCTCCATCCAGAGACTGGCCACGTTGTCGTACAGATGGGGCTGGTACTTCCCGTTGTGGCGGCGCCGCCACTGAATGTGATTTATGCAGTTTATGGGCCCGGCTGTCCTTTAGCACCCAATAGATGTCGGCTGAGGCCACGTCAGTGATCGGATGTGGCCCTGTTCGGAGGGGCGCGAGGGCTGCATTGAATCTCGCTGCCTTATTGGACTGCTGGTGGTTGGTTACATAAACCCAGTCCCCAATGGTGAAAATCGGAGTTTGTGGATCTCCAGCGTAGCGTTTCTGGTATGTCTTCTGACTCTCTCGGGCATTTTCCTCACGTTCCTTGTGAGGCACTGCTTCGGGACTCGGCTCGTCTACTGGGTGCAGATCCCATTCTCCAGGTGCGGGAATTTCCCGGCCCATCATGAGGTAGCCGGGAGTGTAACCGGTGGCGGCATTCTTCCTCCTCCGAAGTCGGAAAAGCAGCTGGGGTAGGTATTGGTCGCAAGTCCTCTGATTTGCGGTGTGAAGCCGAAGTCTGAGCCCCTTCTTAATCTCCTGGTTACGACGCCCCGTCGGCTTGGCCTGAGGATGATACTCCGGGGTGGTCCAGAGCTCGCATTTCCATTTCTGGCTGGCGGTGCGCCATGCGTTGCTGGTGAACTGTTTTCCATTGTCACTCAGAATACGGCGTGGGTAGCCGTAACGGGATAATACCTCATCCTCGAGGGTCTTGATGAGGGTTGGCGCCTCTGAGTTGCGTAGAG
This sequence comes from Belonocnema kinseyi, assembly GCF_010883055.1. Lineage (NCBI taxonomy): Eukaryota > Metazoa > Arthropoda > Insecta > Hymenoptera > Cynipidae > Belonocnema > Belonocnema kinseyi. The sequence continues at coordinate 13,764,727 of NC_046665.1, read as the reverse complement.
GAAAAGCCTCAATCCACCTGGTGAAAAAATCCGTGGCGATGAGGATGAACCGGCTTCCCCGGGTCGTCAGGGGGTAGCGTCCCATTAGATCCACGGCGACAGTCTCCCAAGCAGTGTGTGGAATGCGGGGGCGCTGTCCATTTGAGCGATTTCCATGTACCGGCTTAGTACAAAGGCAAAGATGGCAGCGGCTCACGCATCGTCGGACTTCTCGGCCCAATCCTGGCCAAAAGAAGTGGCGTTGTACGGAGCGGGCGGTTTCTTAAGCTTCCGGGTGGCCAGCGAGTGGCGTGTCGTGAAACTCCTGAATCACCCTCTGCCGGATAGGGGCTGGGACACGGAGTTGACAGTGTTCACCTGTAGGGACAGCGTTTCCAAAAGCCTCGTTCGTCCATCTAATTATTCTGAAGGAAATCCTCCTCTCTTTGGTTCTTGGGTCCATTTTCCTGCAGCTGCAACCATTGGGACATCATATGTCCGATTTGTCGGTCCTCCTGTTGAGCGTTACTTATCTCGTCGACGAGAGAAATTGTCTGGATGCTGTTGAGAACGGGTGGGGCTGGTGTGTCCGGGACGTCGGGTAGTGATTTCTTCGGTGGTACAATGCGACTGAGGTCGGGTTCTCCCGGAGAGGGAGCATCTGAATCCGGATGTCCGGATAGGTGAGCTCTTTTAGGTAGGTGTCCCATCGCCTTAACTTGTCCGTCATATCCTTGATACGGTCTAGACATGTCAGGGTGCGGCTATCTGTCCTCAGGATGAACGGTCTATCTTCCAGGTAAGGGCGATACCTCTTGATTGCCCAAACAACCGCCAAACATTCTTGCTCGTTACAGTGGTAACGGACTCGGTAGGGGAGAATTTTTCACTTGCATAGGAAATGATGTGTCGTTTCTGTTCTGTATGTTCCTGCATTAAAACAGCACCCATGCCAATGGTGCTGGTGTGCGTCTTAAGAATGAATGTTAAGGCTGGATCCGGTCGGCTGAGCGGGGCTGGGTTGCGGAAAGCCTCCTTGAGGGTCTCGAAGGCTTCCTGTATTTCCGGTGTTCATCTGTAAGTTATCTTCTGTGATAAGAGGTCTGTCAGCGGTGCGGTGAACTCGGAGTAATGCGGGATATACTCCATTAACCAATTGCACGTACCCAGGAATGAGGTTAACTGCTTTCTATTCCGTGGGGATGCGGCGTTAAGAATTGCTTCCACGTGTCGAAGCTGAGGATGATTTCCGTCTGAGGTCACTAAGTGACCCAAATAGGGCAGACTGGACTGTCCGAAATTACATTTCTGTGGGGAGCATGTGAGGACGTACGTGTATAGGCGTTCGAGAACGAGGGCGACGTGGCGTGGGCGGTCCTCCCAAGTATCCGATTGTACGATGATATGATCGAGGTAGGCGATGCAGAAATCACCCCAGTATCCGCCCAGGACATGCCGCATCAGGTTCTGGAATGTTCCTGGGGCGTTCTTCAGACCAAATGGCATCACTGGAAACTGATACTGGCCTCCATCGGTGGTTGAAAACGATGTGTTTTTTCGGTCTTCTGGCGTGAGAGGGATTTGCCAATATCCACTCTTGAGATCCAGTGTGGTGAAAATTTTTGATTTTCCGTGATCCTTGAGGATCTCGTGGATCCTTGGCAGGCATTGCGGGGCATCCACCGTTTTTTCGTTCAGGCGACGGAAGCCAATGCAGAAACGATAAGCATCCTGCTGTTTGATGGCGATCATGATGGCTGAACTCCAAGGCGACGTGGATGGTTCGACGACTCCGTCTGCCAGCATCTCCCGTAGCTGCTCGTCGATGAACTTCTTCTTAAGTTCCGAGTATCGTCGTGGGGCCTTCCGGAAGGGTCGGGGATTGGACAACTAGATGTCGTGTTGCACGGCAAGGGTTTGTCGCAGTTGACCCCCTTGGCGAAAGACAGAGCGTAGAGGCGTAGTGTCTTGCGCAGACGTTCTGCGTGTTCTGTTGGTACCGTGGAATCGAAGTTGAAATCCAGAGTAGCGGGTTGAATTTCCAGAAGGCTGGGTAGCGGCACCAGGTAAATCCATTGTCTTTCCGTGGCACCAAGACAGATGATGTCGTTTCGCTGCTCATGGTGCACGTCGTGGTCCTTCAACCAGGTGCGACCAAGGGTGAGATCCACCCGAATTTCTTCACTCGCGAAAAATAATCCTGGGTACTCTCGTTCATCCAGGCGTGGTGCTAATGAAAGGCATCCGTGGCAGATTTTGGTTGACCGAGTAGATGGAGCCTAGGATTAGCTCGGGTGTTGGGCCGGGGCGGTCGCGACGTTGTTCTCGGCCCCCCGGTTTCGCCAGTTTTCCGACGGTGGATTTGCTGTCTGGTAAGCTGCTAAGACTGGGCAATCTCTATGGAAATGTCACCCTGAGCAGAAACGACAGTATGGAGGTGGCCGCTCGTTGTCTCTTCGAAACGAGGGACCTGGTGGTGGTCGGTTCTGCTCCTCCCTTTTGGTTGGCTCTCTCCGGGGTGTGCAATTTTGCAGAAAAACTGCCACACTTTCTTTTTCCGCCTGTTTTCTTGAGTATAGGGCGGTGTGTAACTGCCTCCGCTTGGTCACGCTATCAAATCTAGCAAGAAGTTGTTCCTGGAAATCGGCCCAGGAGAAAGAGAGGCCCTTCAAAGTGGTCCGCTACGCCTGTGCCTCCTCTTTGAGGCCCTTCTCGACCATGCGTGTCCATTGAGTTGGGTCAGTGTGGGCCTGGACGAAATAACGTTCGCAGTCTGCGAGAAACTTCTTTGGATCCTCTTAGTCTTTTCCTGAGTAGTCCGGTATAGGTGGTGCTTGTGATTGAAAGGCACGGATAAGGCTCAGCAGGTCTGGTGCCGATATTATAGTTGCGGGTTGTTGATTCGTCAGAATCGGTAATGGGAACTGTGATCCCGTGGACATGCTGGCTGTGGGAGATCCATTGATTGCGGATGCCAGGTGCGTAGTTCCCAATGGTTGGTGTTGCCTGTCTTGATCTGCTGGCGGCACGTTGTTCAGTCCGGATTCCATGTTGGTTACTGTGGTCGGTCTTGAGGTTAAGTTGTGCGCCACTGCGTGCTTTGGCCCACTCCCAGAAGTGGAAATGCTAAAGGCCCGTAGTTTGCCGATAAGGTTGTCGGTTGGGCGGTCTTGCTCCGTGTTATTGTCTGGTGGTTCCGATGTGATCTCGCTGTCAATATTGTGCGATGTAGATGCTCTCACGTGAGCAGGAGGTCTCGTTGTTGGTTGTACAAGGGAAAGGAAGGAAGGGAAGATCGAGATAGGGGGGGGGGGG
>NC_046665.1:13744384-13761333 GCF_010883055.1 Belonocnema kinseyi | reverse complement strand
TTTTTAGGTCAGCAGGTTCTCTTGTCATTTTCATAGTTAGCGGAAGGAAAGGAAAAGGTGCATCACCGGAGAGTGGAAGAGCGTGGGGGGAAGGAGAATCGACAAAAGGAAAGTGGATTATTGTGGGAAGAGGAGGAAAGATAAAAATTTATTTCAAATGAAATTTCGCTCTCCAGGATCCGTGCGCACAGTGGGCTGACTTTCTATGCTCCGAGGGTAGGCAAATTTGTACTTCTGCCGCTCGTAGAAAGACACGTTGGGGCACCCGCCCTCTGCAGTCGCTGCTGTTATTCCCTCAGAAACCTTCTGTACCAGGCCCCGGTACAGATATCGTGGCTTCCAAAATGCGGCGATAGTAGGATCCTCCTTCTTTATGTTGATGTCCTTCAGCAGCTTCCTTGTTGAGGAAACGAAACCGTCTGGTATGTGCTGGACGTTCACAAACATGTACGTGTCTGTGTCCAGTGACAATACAGTGTCAAGAAAGGAAATGTATTCTATAACAGTTGTTACATGATAGTGACTGAACTGATCTAGAACAAAATGGTAACAGTGTTCTAGAACACTGTGACAAAATTGTGACAGAACTGTTCTCGAACTATGTGACAGCACTGTTCTGCAGTAGTTGCTATGGAATTGTTCTAGATAAAAAAAGATTGCAGACGTTCTATAATATTTGTTTTAAGTTTTTTCTAGAACTGTGCTATAATGGTGTTACGTCGAAGTTCTAGAAACCTGTTACAAGTGTGTTCTAGAGCGAATCAGGAAAAATATTAATAACTGTTCGGAACAAGTGTTAAGTAATTGTTCTTGAACTTACCAATTACAGACTTTTTGTAACATTTGTTTCAAGTTCGTTCTAGAACTGTGCCGTAATAGATTGATATCGAAGTACTAGAACCATGTTACAAGTGTGTTCTAGAAGAAATCAGGGACAAAGCTAAATAACTGTTCCAGAAAAGTTATTACGTCATTGTTTTAGAGCTGACCAATCACAGATGTTACAAATTTGTTTTAGAATAAATCAAAAACAAAAATTGAGATCTGTTACTTAACAGTTCTAACACTAAAGTTCTATCCTTCATGTTTTATCACTAATAACGAATCACAGACGATATTTATTATTGTCTATATTATTATTATTATTAATAACTTTATTATCTTTACAGTTCCGTCCGAATGTTACTTTGACGTTCCATGAAAAACGATTACATTAAATTGATTAAATAAAATAATAAAATAGCTAGTATCATAACTAATAACGGAAAGAAAGAATTGTACTACCTTGTTATATTTTCTGAAAAAAAAATTATTTAAAGAGAAGCAACGCAGTTTTGTAATTAGAACTGAAGAATATTAATATTCTTTATCAGAACAGAGATAAACATTTATGAAAGAATCATTTCGTTTTTTAATATTGAAATTACATCAATATAAACAAAAATATATTCCTTTATCGAATTAAAATATGTTAGAGATATTTAAAAACAACTTTAAGATACGGACGTACGTCGTTATCGGAACATCGTCAAGATGTCATAAGAACGTTCTCCAATTTTTTGCCTTGTGTGAAGTTTTATAAAAAAATTAAAATTTATAATTATAAGTATCCAAAAGAAGTTTTGGGGCATTTTTCGATATTTTAAATTTATTTCAACACATTCGTAATAATTTGTCAAAAACTACCTTGAAAAAAGTAAGAAAGAAAAAGAAAAATAAAAAATATATAAGTACCGAGAAATAATGAAATTTTGACGAAACACAATTTCGTCATTTTGCCTCCAATATTTCATATACTTTGCCGCACTTACGTTAGTTTTGACTTAAGTTATTTTGAAGTTCAAGAAAAATTGGTGAAATATCGAAAAGTACCCTTAATTTTGTTCGGATTTCTGGCTTTCTAGATTTATCTGTTCCAATTATCATATAAATATTGTCGACTGATTATCTATTAAATTTTTTTTAAAGGGCGTATAAATAAAGTGCGAAAAGTTATCTCGCATTCACAATATTGAAAGCTATAATTTGGACGTATGGTGTAGCTTTCTCAGTCTTTGTAAGGACAGAATGCTTTGCTTTCCGCCACAGTCCAAACGAAGTTATGGGGCATTTGTTGATATTTTAAAATTATTTCTACACACTTAAAATCATTTTGGCTTCAATCCGAACGAAATTATGAGGCATTTTTCTATATTTTTTAATTATTTCTACACATTCAAAATAATTTGGCTAAAGCCTACGCTGAAAAAAAGTATTTAAGAAAAAGGAAAAACAATTTTATTAATTAATAGCATAAATTGAAATTTATGTTAACATAGCCTTTAAATTTCCTGAAAATTTTAGTTTTTTTTTAAATACTTATCAACATTTTCAGTAAAAACCGTTATTTTTACCTCGAATTGCACAACAATTTTTTATCTTCTTTCAAGGCTAATGATTTTTTATTAGAAATAACTATTTCCGGCGCACATGATTAAAATAACCCAAAGTTGTAAAAAAGTTGTAACTAGATTTTATGCTTTCACGATGATTCATTTTGATAAAAAGAGATATTTCGTGTTTCACTCGTGTAAAAAACTACGAATTGTTTGTCGAGGTTTCGTGAGCTTTGCAGTTCATATCTTCAGGGCTGACCTGAAACAATTCGTAGTTTCTTACACGAGTGAAACCCGAAATATCTCTTTTTATCAAAGTTGTAAATCTTCTTCAAAATATAATCTCAAAAAATGAAAATAACCATTTCTGAGGAAAAACACTGACTTAATCCAAACTTTCATGGAAACTTAATCCAATTCTTATACCTTATACTATTTATTATTATATATTATGTTGAACAAATAATCATTTTATCTTAGCTTTAATAATTAAGTTCGCATATTTATGTGTTTAACACTCATGATAATATAAATGATAAATCATGATTCATGGGTAAAAGATTTGAAACAAAAAGATTCAATTTATTATTTGAAGATTTGTATCTTGCCGCCTTGAGCCGTGGTTCGGCCGTAGTGCGCCAGAAAGAGCGCAGTGATTTGCCTTTCTCGCAATTGAATCGAAGGGTCAAGTATTTAAGAAAGGAGTCCAGGCACCGAGAAGCATACTAACCTGGCTTAGGGGCTACCGTGATCAACAAGGCGGTTCTTCCAGGGCGAGGCTCTTCCATTGTACTACGGTCGAGAGCTAAACCTTGCGAATATTCCTAATGTGGACTTGCGTACGTGCTGTCTCAGGTCAAAATATATCCATCGGGATATCAAAACTTCCACCTCGCAGGATATTCCGACGGATTATCCCTGGAATAACCCGGAACATAAATGGAGTTAAATCGAATATCACGGGATATCCTATTGCTGTAAAGGGTACATAAAACTGTTCCCTATTGCATACATAGCAGTTTTAGAATTGTTATATAACTTTTTATAGAATTGTCCTAGATTTTTTACAACGCACCGTACCAGAGTTCTACAAATGTTCTAGACATATTAAAGATCGGTCGCTACAGCATTTCAGATCTGTTACATATTTGTTATACAACATTTGAAATGGAGTTCTAGAATAATTAGTTTAGAAATTTTACAGATTGGTTTTCACAGCTTTCTAGATCTGTTACAGAATTGTTCAAGTGTAATGGGGATGACAAAGTTACTCGCATGTTCGTAACCTGTTACTAACCTGTTCTAGAACACGTTATCTTGTGTTCTAGAAAAGTTAAAAATCTGTTCTGTAACCATGTTTGTTGGGTAGTTTCTCGGATGTGACACTGTTAGCTATGTTTATATTTTACATGGTAGAATTACGGAAGACTGTTTTTTGTTGATTTTGAAGAGCAGCAAATTATTGGAAGTAAACTTCCAAGCAATTTACAAGTTTTGAGAGTTTTACTATATAATATGAGATGCATGAAGTTAAGTTTAAGACTGAGTGCTCATCTTGTCGTGGATGAAGTGAAATTTTTCTGGACAAAAGCAATTCCACCGATAAGAGATCACTAATGCTGTGTGGATAAAGTAGACAAGTCGTATAAAGAATACAGGAAGATACAAAAAAATTCCAAATCGAGAGTAGAGGTACAAGTAAAGAAGGAGAATGATTTTTTACAAAAGCTGAAAATGATCTTCGACATCGCACCGCAATGAGTGTTAGAGTATTTAAAATTTTCAGTCGAAGCTAAATTATTTTTAACTAATCAAAGGGAGGAGAACCGAGAAGGATGCCTTGCACCCGTCAGAACATACATTGATGAAGAGGAGAGACAACTGAAAACTCTTGAAATTCGAAAAAACGTGCTCGTGAGGAAGCGGAACTGTTGGGAAAGTTTCGCATCTTTTCACAATTAAGTTTTACAAATAAAACAAAGGGAAAATCCTTCGGGATATCAAACGATATCAAACGGAATATTAAACGACCTTTACAATGATTATTTCTAACATGAATACCACTGTAAGTTCGTGTGTAAGCCGAAAATGCACGACTCGATGTTTGGTTTTCTCAGGTTTTCTGCTGCATGATGATTGCCGATCTTAAAATGTCGAAAAACTTCGGTGGTCTTCTATTTATATCCCGATCCCCATTCGAAAGAAATTGAAGAATTTGGCGATTTTTATGTTTTGCATTATTCTTAATTTCATGCATGGGCCGATTTTGAGGTTATATTTTTTAGGTTTAATTAATATTAATATTAATGATGACTATCTCTTAATAGAAATAATTCAACTAAAAAAATTAGTTTTCTACAAGAATTTTTTTTCCATAAAATACATAAATTAAACAAATTTGTTCAAATTGTTTCTAACAAAATAGTTAATTGTTTAAACAAAAAGTTAAATTTTTATCCGAAAACCTGAATTGTCTACTAAAAAAGGCATTTTATAAAATACTAAATTATTGAAATCGATTGAAAATGCCTTGGAATCTATTAAAATATCCTAAGATATATCAAATCCTTTAAAATCTTATATTAAATTACTGTAGTAAATTAAGAATTCCTTGACATCTTTCAAAACATCCTTAAATATTTAAAATCCTTACAAATCTTTCGAAATATCTTGAAATTTTTTAAAGCTCTTGAAAATATCTTGAAATTTTAAAAATACCCTGAACTATTTTAAACCCTTTAAAATCTTATACTAAATTATTAGGTTGCATGTGTGCGTTCGTGTTGTGTGCATGTGCGTACAGAGTGCTGAGGGATAAATGGATTGCTTAGTGAGTGAATGTCATTTTGGAGAAAATAAAAGATATACAATTGGAAATAAGGTAAGGAGCAGTATCTGCAATAAATAATTGGGTTTGAATAATATAAAATAAGAGTATAAATCGTAAAAATGGGAAAGTTAGGTTGGTTTTGAAAACTGTAAGTTTATTAGTAAAAGAGGGTTACTGCGTAGGGGAGGGTGCAGGAAGGAAGACAAGTAGAGGGAGAGTGAACATGGAAGGCAGATTGTACATAAATTAAAAAAAAGTTATTTCTAAAAAAAAATTAAATCACACCCTCGGAAAGTATCAGTATAGTCGCCATCTGTGGAGCAAGTAACGAATTGAATGGCGGATCAGGAGGATAAGTTAGAGACAGAGGAATGCGGTAATTTAAATAAGTTACTTGCTAATGATTCAAATAAAGATTGAAAGTTTCCCACGCCCAAGCAAGAAAACGAAATCGTTTTGGTAACAAAGAGCGAGAGAGGTAGACCGCGGGAGAAGAAACTCAGTTGGGATAACAGAAGTGGTTTAAAACTCAGAACGCACAGTGAAAACGATTTCGAGGCGATATCAGCGTTGAACAAGAGGAAAAGGGATCTGGATGAAAGTTTAGATAAATTGTTAGGTACAACTTCGTTCAAGAAAAACACAAAAATGAGGAGAGCTCCAGTAAATAAAGAAAGAAATAGACCAAAAGAGGGGATCACAGAGCAGATATACGTAATAGAAATGCAAAACACAGACGAGAGACAAAACAGTAAAGGAGAGGGAGAAAAAAATTGGAGCGGGGGCGCTAGAAATGCTAATGAAGGAAATTAGAGCTTTGAGCATTGAATTGTGACAATATATGATGGAAATGGAATGAAAGAGGTTAGGAAAAGCATAGAAAAGCCTAATAATGAAGTGGAAGAAGAAATGCTAATAATAGGGGGGATTTCAATGCTAGAATAGAGAGGAAAATGAGTATGTACTTGGATGGGTTAGAGGAGGAGAGAGAGACTCGAAAGATCATTTAAAAAATAGCTAGGGAAAGCATCTTCTAAGGATGGTAGAAGACAAGAGGTGTCACATACTTAATGGCAATAAGAAAGAGCACAAAAAAGGGGAATTTACATATGCGAGAAGCAACACGTCCACAGTAATAGAGTATGTTATTACTAATATAGAGGGATAGAAATCAGATCACCACCCATTAAAAGTTTATATTTAAAGCAGAATAAGGGAGGAAATAAGAAAAAATACGAGAGAATTAATCGAGAAATAAGTGTAGACTAAAGAATCAAAGAGGGATTATATAGAAAAAACAGAAAAGTTAGATTTTGAGAAGAGTGTTGAGTAAAGTATGGGAGGAGTTTAAAGAAAAGGTCAAGAAGTCTGGAGTTACGAAGAAATTTAGGAATAGTACGGAGATAAAAATTGGACTTAAATTTGGTGGGACAAAGAATGTAAGAATAAGAAATAAGAGGTTAAAAAAGAGTATAAACTGTGGAGAAGGGGAAAAAGAAAAGACAAAATTACGTCACATCCAGGAAGAAGTATAGAGAGTTATGTAAACAGAAAGAGGAAAATAAGAAAAAGGAATTAAAAAAGGAAATAATTCAAATTAAAACAGAAAGGGAGGCATGGAAGTTTATTAATAAAATGAGAAGGAAAAAAGGGACAATAGGAGATAAGATTAGCATGAATGAATGGAGGATGTATTTTAAAGAAATGTTTCAAGGCATGGGTGAAAAAAGGACTGACAGTTGGACGAGAAGTAATTTGGAAGACGAAAAAGAGTTGCAAGATGAAGAGATAGAAGCGCAGATAAAAAGATTAAAGAAGGGCAAAGCAGCAGGCAGTGACGACTTAGGTAACGAGGACTGGGTGTACAATAGCAACGAAGCCAGAAGAAAGTTAAAAGAGGTAGTAAAAAGAGTATAGAAAGGAAAAGGATTTCCGGAAGAGTGGAAAAAGGGATTGATAACGCCAATTCTTAAGAAACGAGAAAAGAGAAAAACAGAAAACTACAGGGGAATAACATTCTTGAACGCAGCTTACAAGGTATATGCAATGGTGTTAACCGAGAGGCTAAAAAAAGAAGTAAAAGCGAAAAGAATACAACGAGAGAATCAGGCAAGATTCAGAGAAGGTAGAAGCACTATAGATAATATCTATATTCTTCAACACGTGGTGGAGAAGAAACTTGAGAAAAAAGGAGGAAAAGTATGTGCCTTCTTTGTTGATTTAAAAGCAGTGTACCCATTGGTAGATAGGAAAAAGTTGTGGGAAGTAATGTAGAAGAGGAGAATAAAGACAGGTCTGATAGAGAGAGCGAGGGAAATTTATAAAGAAACGAGAGATTAGGTAAAGTTAGGGAATAAAACCTTGGGAAAATTCTGGACGGAGGTAGAATAAAGACAAGGATGTCCACTGAGTCCGCTTCTTTTTGCGGCATTCATGGGGCATGGATGAATATTTTAAGAATGGGTTAGAAGGAGGTTTAGTGGCAGGAGGGGACAGATTTTGGACTTTAGCATACGCGGATCATGTGGCAAAAGTAGCTAAAGAAGAAGAGGTTTTGGAAAATATGATGAAAAAACTAGATAAGTACTTAAAAACAAAGAAATTGGTTTTAAATGTAGCAAAGTGTACGGTTTTGGGTTTTGGGAGAAGAAGTAGTAGGCAGAAGGGAAGAATGGTCTAGAGGTGGAGGGGAGAAGGTATTGAGAAACTCAAGGAGTTTCCATATCTGCAATTTTTATTTAAGAAAAATGTAATTGTAAAATACTATGTCAAAGAAAGAGTTAAAAGAGCAGATATAGTCATGAAGGAAGTATAGGGCATAGGAAAAAACTTATTTAAAGAAGACTAAAAGAGAAAAATGAGAATATTTGAGGCGCTTGTACTGAGTGTTCTAATGTATGGAGTGGAAATATGGGTATAGAAGGAATATGAGGAGGTGGAAGAGTTGCATGAAAAATAAATTAAATGGACGCTAGGATTGGAGAGATGAACGCCATGGTATATCGTTCTAAAGGAGGTTAATAGGGAAAAAAATACAGTAAGAACATGTAACAGGGTTTGCAAATACGAAGAAACACTGTTGGAGAGCAAGGGCAGAACTATAGTAAAAGCGTGCTTGAAGGAAAGAGAAAATGGAAGAGGGGATGATTATGGAATGAAAGAAAGAGAAAAGTACTTGAATAGATGTAGTTAGTCAAAGGAATGGGCAAAGAAATACATGCAAGGGGAATGAAAATACAACAAGGGTTGATAGAAAGGGTTCAAAGTTCTAATGTTTCGTCTTTATGAGATTTTCTGCCATCGAAAATTATTCAATTTATCGACATCGCTTATTTCAAAGCTATTTTCAGTTCTCTTATCATTTAAAGGAATGTTTGAAGTCACGTGATTTCTCAGTTTGAGTGTGTGATGATAGCCTTGTCACTTGAGAAAACTAGTGTGCGAGCAGCAGTGAATCTTACAAAAATTTCTATATAAACGAGTGAGTGATCTGTGTGGTTCTCAAAAATGGTCTTAGTCTGCCAAGTACTCTATACTTAAAATAAAACTGGAACTATTCATAATTTCTAACGATTCTTATTTGTATATCGCTCATCTGGCAAAATTAATTATTTATAAACATAAAGATTAAATAAATAATCCCTCGAGCCGGATAGAAGATCGTGAAAAAACATTCAAAAGTGTAAAATCAATACAGAAAAGACCAAAATGAGATCTTATTGAGTAAAAGTACAAGAAGTAGGTGGAAAATATGACGGCCTGAGGTCACATAGCAAGAATATAAGCTGGTGACATCTTTGCACGTACTGTAAGGCAGTCGTCCTTCTCCAAACAGTCAGTACTGTACTCTTTCATGCTGCCAGTCTTCACTAGATCGGTCTTTCATTATTCTTCACCTGGAGGAAGAAATAACAGATTTTCCAGCTGATATTTGGATGATCGTCAACGCATTTAATTTTAGACTTCATCGATTTCTAACCTTCTCTAGTGGTAAGATGATAACTTTAATTTACCCATAATGAGAGAGGCTCGTCAGTTCTTTTATTTGCAAATTTCGACTTCAATTTGAGCTGAATTATCAGCAACTGTCAATTTAAATTTCTCCTTTTGTTAAAATGGACGCATTATTCTCTGAGTTATCAGTGATTTCTCAGGCGATTCTACGCACTGAAACCAATTTTAAGAAAATTGGAAAAGCCAATCTAACAGTGGCTACAGTCAAATCACTGATAGAACTTTTTGACCAACGCTGGAAGTGTTGTGAAACCCTGCATCTGCAAATTAAAGCTGAAACTACGTCGGCTGAGCGTGAGAAATTGGAATATTTCACAAAGTCTAACTATCTCGCTATTGAAGATGCTTATCTCAATGCGCGAGATTTTTTGTATAATCAATTGGTCTTGCTTACCACTGAAGCTAAGAATAATGAAAGTTTAAATCAGTCTCACACTATTCGTCATGATTCCTTGCCCGTTAAACTTCCTCAGATCATTTTACCGGAGTTTTCAGTAGACTACAAGAACTGGGAAAATTTCCGCGATTTATTTAATGCTTTAATAATTTAAAAGGATTCTTTGTCAAATGTAACAAGATTATACTATTGGAAATTGTCCTTAAAGGGCGAAGCTGAAGGTTTTTAAGACATGTTTTATTGACTGATGCTAACTTTTTCTCCACTTGGGAGTCGCTAAAGACCAGATTTGACATCAAGAGTGCTCTAATCTCAACTCATTTACAAGCCTTTATCAATCTTTCTAATATGTTGCATAATATTCTGGAAGACTTAAAAAACATACGCGATAAAACAAATGATTCATTGGCGGCTCTCAAAAATCTTAAACGGTTAACAGAACATTGGAGTGATTTACTTGTTTTTATAATGGTTAAAAAGTTTGATATTAGTACTCTTAAGGAATGGGAGATGCATATTGGTTTTAGCACTGATTATCCGACTTATCAACAACTTGACTCTCTTTTGGAGACTCGCATACGTATTTTGGAGGCTATTAAAGCTTCAAAACCTGGTGCAAGTTCTTCAAAAAAGAGTAGGGCTTCAAAACAATTTGGAGTTAGGAGTTACAATGCAACTTCTAGCTCAAAGTGTTTCCTTTGTCAGGATAATCACTCTTTATTTAAATGCAACCAATTCAAGGCTTTTTCTGTGGACAGGCGTAGGGAAGTTGCTACAAATAATCACTGTTGTTATAATTTTCTCACACCCGGACATCGACCTCATAATTGTGTTAGTAAATTTAAATGTTACAAGTGCGGTAGGAGACATAATTCCCTGTTGCATTCAAATACCGCCTTACAACCAACTAACTCGACATCGGTTACTTCTCAATTGGCAGTTTCGTGTTCTTTCGCGTCAAAATCAAATGATTCTAACAATTGCACCGTGAAGGTGGGAGTGAATCATGTAGCACTTAAAGAAGCAGACGATAAAGTTTCCTTTCATTTTCTGAATAATCATACAAATTTGTCGCGCTCGACCTCACTCGCTACGGCTATTATTTTCTTCCAAGCTGAAAATGGAAGAAGTCACAGATTTTGAGTTTTGCTGGACCAAGGATCTGAATGTTATTTTATTACCAAGAGAGCAATAAAGATATGAAGTCCACGCTACAAAAATGTTTAAGCAGTAGTATATATGTCGTAGTATATGGTTGGATATTATCTGGGCCGGTTTCAGTCACAAATAAAATAGAAATTAACATTCCAGTTACAACACATCAGGCTATTTCGGCAGAAGTGTTGCATGAAGACTTAACCAGGTTCTGGGAGTTAGAGGAAGTTCTCTTTAAAAATACTTTGACAAATGACGAGAGGTTTTGTGATGAGCATTTCGCCACGAATTACTAACGAACAAAAGATATATGTTACATGATACGCTCACCTTTCAAAAAGGGTCCTCGCATAAAAATAGGTGCATCCTTGGGGATAGTTTTCCACAAACTGTGTATTTACCTCATCACCCTATCTTAAGAGAAAGTAGTTCCACTACTAAGTTGAACGTTGTTTTCAACGCTTCCAGTTTAACTTACAATAATTCTTCCTTGAATTCTCATCCTCACATCGGTCCCAAGATTCTCAGTGATTTAGTTTCAATCATAATGAGCTAGAGATCACATCGCTTTGTTTATATGGCTGACATTAAAAAAATGTTTAGACAAATTCTATTTGACCCTCTTGATTGCGACTATCAAAGAGTTGTCTGGATTTCTCCTGATAAAAGGACCGTCGCTTATCGACTTTTAGCCGTTACTTACGGTACTGCCTGTGCTCCTTATTTGGCTAACAAAGTGGTTAAGCAGTTAACTTAGGATGAAGGAAATAGATTTCCTTCAGCCCAAACTATATTAGAAAATAATATTTACGTCGATGATGTTTTTCTGGTGCAGATAGTCAGATTGAGGCTAAACAGGGGCGAGCTCAAGTAACACTGTTATTAGAAGCTGGCGGTTTCCATTTGCGAAAATGGGCCGCAAATATCCCCTAACTATTGAAAAATTGTCCCTCGAGAGAACACGAACGTGCTTTCGAATCTCCGTTAGCACAGGATGCTTAGCTGAAGGTTCGAGGTGTACTTTAGGATCCTGAGTCTGATTCATTCCTTTTTGAAGTGACTTCTTTTTTAGTCGAAAATTCATCAATACGGATTGTTCTTTCATTAATAACTAAGTTGTATGATCCTATGGTTTGGATAACTCCAGTCATAATAGTGACAAAAATTTTAATGCAGGAACTTGGGCTGCGTAAACTCGACTGGGACGACAGACTACCTGATGATCGTAAGATTCAACGGTTAAATTATCATAGTTCTCTGAAAAGTTAGAAGCACTTAAAGTCCTCAGATGGACACGTCAAAAGCTTATTCAGCTTCCATTTACATTAGAATTCTTATTGAAGATTTAAAGGAGGCTCATGTTTGCCTACCAATGGCTAAATCTAAAGTAGCTCATATCAAACATGTATCAATTTCTTGTTTTGAGTTGTGTGGAGTTGCGTTGCTAACTAAGACACTTAAGTTGGTCATGGAAGCTATGTTATTGGATAAAATACCTCTTTACTGTCACACTGATTCCGTAACAGTTTTGGCTTTGCTAGTAAAACATCATTTCAATTGGTCTGTGCTTGTTGCCAATAGAATTTCCCTAATTCATGAGCTGATACCTCGCGCGAAATGGCGATACATTTCTACTAAAGATAATTCGGCCGACTGCGCTACACGGGGACTCACGCCCGAATAATTGATAAGGCATTCCTCATGGTGGCAAGGCCCATCTTAGTTAACTTTGCATTCCGCCAAATGACCTGAATATCGCTAGGCAGCCCCCTCGCAATAAAATTTAGAACCCTTGATGCTTAAATTCTCCTCTTGGTCAAGATTGCTTCGCGTAACGGCCTATTGCAAAAGGTTTATTGATGCCTTTGTGTTCGAACACTCAAAACTTAATTAGCCTAAACCTAAATTTTCAACCATTTCTCTTAATGCGTTTTAAATCCAACAAGCTGTTATATTTTGGAATAAATTTGTCCAGGCAAATTCATTTTCTAATGGGATAAAAGCTTTGAACAAAGAAGATAGGTTTGTTCCAAAAAACTCGCTACTAAAAAAGTTTAAACCCATTTTTGGATTTCAGCAATCTGTTAAAGTTAAGTGGAAGACTACCGCATGCTCCTATCAGTTTTGATGAGAATCATCCTATCATTTTTCCGCAGCAATATATAAGAGAGCTTATCGCTATGTATGCTAACCTTCGATCTTTACACGGTGAACAGCAATTAACTTAACATCCGTTTAGATAGCGTTACTGGATTTTAAGAGCACGCTCTATGGTTAAACGACTGATCAAAGGTTGCCTGGTGTGCACACGTAAGAGAGCGGCTTTGTCTCAACAACTTATGGGGGACATACCTGAATTTAGAGTAACCCCACATCGTCCATTCAAACATCCTGGTAAGGACTATGCATAGGGTTGTAAAATTTCATGAAACTTTGGTTCAATGAAAAGTTTCATGAAACTTTCAAGGTCTCGTGAAACATTGCAATGTTTCAAAAATGGTGGCGGGAAAATTCAAACCGCATATAATAAGAAGTGAAAATCAATTCACATTTTCTCAAGTAATCGTTGATTAAATAATTAATTAACTAATGCAATACCTTTTGATAATTTCCCGTTGAATTAAATACTAAGAATTTATGAACAAAATTGAGTTTTATAGCAAATACAGTTACATGATTAAGAATTTTAATAACCCAATTTTCCAATATTTAGTTAATATATATATTTATTAGTTACATTTAATACACTAAGGCATTTTGAAGTATTCAGAGCAACAATTGTTTATATTTTAACCAATATCACAATTTTACTGCGTAAACACTGAGAAACATTGAGAAACACAAAATAAATTTTTTTTTAAAAGTTTAAACTTGCGGCGAAGTGGCATATGATACGATTTCAGCGCATGCGCATATGGAAGTTCTCTCCTTTCAACCCAATGTTTCATGAAGCGATGAAACTTTGACTGGTAAACATTTGAAAGTTTCAAGTGAAAGTTTCAATGTTACAATGAAACATTTCATTGCTCACAACCCTAACTATGCAGGCCCATTTAATGTACGCTTTGCTTCTGGTCGTGGCAGAAAGAGTTACAAAACTTACGTTGCGCTTTTCTTCTGTTGTTGCACGCAAGCTGTCCATTTAGAACTCGTTTCTGATTATTCATCTGCCGCTTTCCTCGCCGCCTTTCAGCGATTTGCTTCATGGCGAGGAAGACCTGTACACTTGTACAGTGATAATCGTACGACATTTCACAGTGCTGACCGGGAATTAAAAAATTGCCTATTGAATATTAGACTGGATGCTAATTTGCATAATGAGTTCGCAATTCAAGGTGCTTCTTGACATTTGATATCTCCTTCCGCTCGTCATTTTGGGAGTTTATGGGAGGCTGGAGTTAAGAGTTTTAAACACCATCTGAAAAAAGTTCTATGTGCACATACTCAGTTAGCACAAGAATTTCAGAGATTTATTGGAGAAGATAGGCAGTTGATTATTTACAGTCTTTAAAAAAACGTTACAAATGGTTCAACAAAGAGCTAAATCTTGTGATCGGTGATATCGTTCTTGTGAAACATGATTCGTTACTGCCTTCTAGATGATTTCTAGGCCGTATAATTAAATGCTACAAGGGTAAGGACGACGTAGTACGTTCTGTTCACGTAAAAAACGTCCGATTACTCAGATTTGTCTGTTAACAGTCAGAGCGAAAGAAATGAGCGAAATCTGAACAACTATTATTAATTTGATTTAAAAGAAATTATTCTGTAAAATCAGTGGATTATGGCGGATGGCTACCACTATTAAATTCTTTTTACATTCATACTGTTTCTTTACGGCGAGCGGCATTTGCGTTGTTGACAAATACTGGATTAAGCACTTATTTTTTCTCTTTTTATCGTGCAGTTACCACTTACGAGGCGGGCGGTATGGTTAAAGTTCTAATGTTTCGTCTTTATGAGGTTTTCTGCGATTGAAAATTATTCAATTTATCGACATCGCTTATTTCAAAGCTATTTTCAGTTCCCTGATTATTTAAATGAATGTTTGAAGTCACGTGATTTCTCAGTTTGAGTGTGCGATGATAGCCTTTTCGCTTGTGAAAACCAGTGTGCGAGAAGCAGTGAATCGTGACAGATCGTTGTCCGATCTTTTCGAATCAGTCAAGTGATGAAGTCAATAAAGACATTAAATCTTACAACTTACAAAAATGCCTATATAAACGACTGAGTGATCTGTGTGGTTTTAAAAAATGGTCTTGGTCTGCCAAGTGTTCTATACTTAAAATAAAACTTGAACTATTCATTATTTCTAACGATTCTTATCTGTATATTGCTCATCTGGCAAAATAATTATTTATAAACATAAAAATTAAACAGAATGAGGTAAAGAAGTTTTAAATCAAGGAATAGAAAATAAAATAAGAGAAGCTAAATATAATGAGAAATATAAATGGATAAAAGTAGAAGAAATAGCAAAATATTTGGAGAGAAAAGGGGGAAGAGGATCGCAAAAAGTAATCGCGAGGGTAAAATGTGGTAATACAGAAAAGTGGAATAAATACTAGTGTACAGAGGAGAAAAGAAAATGCAATGCTATATGAGAGAGGTAGAGGGATTTTAAAGTATTGGCTGGAATATTGTGATATGATAGAAAAGGGGTGCATGGCAGTGGAAAAGATCTTGCATGAGAAGGGGACAGTGGAGGTGGTGGAATGATTGAGGGAGTTGAAAAGGAAGAAGAGGAGAGAGGAGAAAAATGGGGGAAAGGGTTAGAATAATTATCTTTAGAAAATAACAAAACGTCAAATTTGCTAAATGAGAATGAGAGAAGAGTTGCCAAGCGTAAAGATAAAAATAACAGGAGGCAATGGCTAGAGTTAAAGCGAGAGAGGAAAGAGAGCAAAACGGCAGCGATGAAAGAAACAAAAAGCATACATGCGATAGAGTAGGACGTATTTGCGATAGATTTAAGGCGTATCGGTGATTTAATGAAGGAGTATTATTGATAGAATAGGGCGTATTTTGCGATAGAATAAACATTAATTGCGATAGAATAAGGCGCAGTTTCAATAAGATAAGTGCGAATTTGCGATAATGTAAGGCGGAGCGATTCAATTTTAAGTTATGTTAAGTTTGTAAATATCGTACATATGCAACCACGAAGTAGCAGATTTGTCTGTGTATTTTTCGGCCCAAATGGCTAAAATAAATCGTTTATATATACTAAATTATTAAAATCGATTGAAAATTCCTTGAAATCTATTAGAATATTCGAAAATATATCAATTACTTTAAAATCTGATATTAACTTACTGTAATAAATTTAATATTCCTGGACACCTTTTAAAACATCCTTAATATTTAAAATCCTTAAGAATCTTTTGAAATATTTAAAAAAAATTTTAAGCTCTTGAAAATATTTTGAAATTTTAAAAATACCCTGAAATATTTCAAATCCTTTAAAGCCTCATACTAAATTATTAAAATCAATTGAAGATTCCTTGAAATCTATTAAAATATCATAAAATAGATCAAATACTTTGAAACCATATATTAAATTAGTGTAATAAATTGAAAATTCCTTAGAACCTTTCAAAACATCCTTAAATACTTAAACTCCTTAGAAATCTTGTGAAATATCTAGAATTTTTTTTAACTCTTTAAAATATCTTGACATTTTTAAAAAACTCTGAAATATTTCAAATCCTTTCAATTCTCACATTAAATTTCTGTAATCAGTTGAAAATTCTTTGAAATCTTTAAAAATTTTCACGAAGTTTGTATATACTTTAAAATGTTTTGAAGTACCTAGAATTAAAAAAAATTTAATTCTTTGAAGTTCCTTTAAGTTATGAAAATAAATGGTAAATTTCTTGAAATCAATTAAAATATCCTGTAATATATCAAATCCTTTAAAATCTCATATTAAATTACTGTAATCAATAGAAAAATTTTATTAATGGCTAGTGGAGCGAGCATCTCCTCGGAAGAAATAGAATTAGAGCAGGAAGTCTTCAGTACACCGCAAGAGATAAAGAAAAGAAAGGCAAGGGGGAAGTATAAAAAAACTATCGAAAAGGAAAGATTGAGAGCAAAAAGCGTAGGGTCCTTAGAAGCATTTATCAAAAGGAAGAGAGGGGAGAGGGAAAGCAGTGAAGAGAAGGAAGATATCGGG
>NC_046665.1:13736854-13744284 GCF_010883055.1 Belonocnema kinseyi | reverse complement strand
TATCCTGAAATATTTAAAATCTCATTTTAAATTTCTGTAATCATTTAAAAATTCCGTGGAAACTTTTCAATTACTCTCAAATTTGTCCAATCCTTTAAAATCTTTAGAAACACCTCGAACATTTTCTTAATGGTTCTATTAAACTTCCATTTCCGGCATGAAAGTATAAAGTGGTGGGAATTGCTGATGCTGAGTTCTTCTTATATTGTGGTGAAATTTGAGGTGAGTGGATTGTGGATGTGAGAGATTAATTAAGGAAGTGTGAGAATGAAAAGGGGAGGTCGATATTTTGGAGGATTGAGACAGATTTATGTGGAAGTTTGTTTGGAGATTTGTGACAGGGTGGGAGGACTGTGTTGATCGGATTGGTAGTAGCAGGGTTGGGTAGCGACAAAGAAAGACGAGACAGGTACCAGACAGCGACGGTAGATAGAGGCAGGGAAGCATAGAAGGCGGGAAAGTTTCAATTTGATTCATGGCTAGCGGAGCGAGTATCTCCGCGAAAGAAACAGATTTAGAGCAGGAAGTGTCCAGTACGCCGAAAGAGCAGATCGAAAAAAGGAAGGAAAAGGGGAATTATAAGAAAACTATAGAAAAGGAGAGATAAAGAGCAAAAAGCGTAGGTTCAATAGAAGTATTTATCAAAAGGAAGATAGGGGAGGGAAAGCAGTGAAGAGAAGGAAGATATCGGTGCGAGCGTGAAAGATAAAAAAATGTTTAGATCGCCGCCGGAAAAGCAGAGTTTGGTAAGGGAGAGTGACAATAGTAAGGGGGCTGAAGGTAGTGGAGATGAAAGACAAGTTTCGATGAAAGAGGAAAGACTAAAGGAAATTCGAGAAGTGATGATAGAATTAATGGGGATTTATGAAGAAAAGCAGGAGAAAAGGGGAGAGCAATTAAAGAAAGAAATTAGGCGGGAAACGGCTGAAGTTAAGAAAGAAATAAAAAAATGGGAAAAAATCAGGGGAAAGTTGGAAAAGAGGATGCAGTCATTGGAGAAATAATTAGAGAAGCAGGAAGAATATAATAATCAAAAGGTAGAGGCGATGCGAGGTAGGATGAAGAAACTTGAAAGCTCGAACGGAGATTGTGGTGGGGGCTAGAGTGAGAATAAGGAGATGGAAATGCTGAGAAAAATAGAACAAAGAATAGAAAGGAAAGAGAGGAAAGAAAGAAAATAAAACACAGTGACAAAGGGTATAAGATTAGAGGGAAAGGAGCTGAAGGAAGGGGTGGACGAAGTACTGAAAAGGATTGATGCTAAGGTAGAGATAGAGGAAATGAGAAATGTAGGAAGGGAAGAGCGAAGAGGGGAGATAATGGCACTGGTGAAACTAAAGAAATTGGAACATAAGAGGGTGGTGATGGCGAAGAAGAGGTTATTATATGGTAGTCCAGAGAGAATAGAGGATGATTTGACATGGTTAGAAAGGAAGATGCAGTATAAGTGAAGGAAAATAGCGAAAGAGGAAAGAAAAAAGAGAAAGAGGACATGGGTTAAGTATGGGAGAATACAGATAGACGTAGTATAATGGGAATGGTATGAAGAAAGGGAACAGATAGTAAGAACTGAGGTGCAGGGTAACTAGAAGAGGAAGGAACGGGAGATAGGAAAATAAGAAATAGTAACAAGGAAAAAAAGATGAGAAACGAAAGTAGGGAAGATTGGACCGAGTGGACACACAAATCCTAAACTTGTACTATATACGTCTTTCGGCGGACGTCTTAAGCACGTCCTGAGGACTTTTTAAGGACATGAAAAGATCCAAAGGATGTCTTAAAGACGTCAAATCATATTGCATAAAGGTACATTCTAGGGAAGTCTTTAGGACGTCCCGGTGCCGACTGGGGAAGATTTGTTACTGGAATATAGCAGGATTAGAGAGACACGATAGGGAGTTTATGAGAAATTTGACACAATGCCTGTAGTCATAATGATGGAGACATAGCTAGATGAAAAGGGATGGGAAACAGTAAGGGGAAGGTTACCAAGAGGTTACAAATTGCAAGTGTTAAATGCAAAAGAAGAAGAATAAAAAGGGCAGAGCAATGGGAGGAATGGTGATGGGAATAAGGAATAAATGTATAACAGGGAAAGATAAGAAAGATAGGAAAGAACGAAAAGAAGAATTAATAGTAGAAGAGGCAATGATGGGAGGAGACAAGTGAAAGATAGTGGGGATTTATGTGAACGGTGATATGCAGGAGAAAGCAGAAGAGATTAAAGAAATTATTGAAGAAGATATGAAGAGATTAGGCTGATAATAGGTAGGGATTTCAATGCGAAAATAGGTGACAGAGCTGGAAGGAATGGAGAGAAGAGATAGGAGAAAATCCAAAGATAAGTTACAAAATGAGGAGGGAAAAAAGTTGTTGAAGAGTTGTTCCAAGAAGGCCGAAGGAATGTCGAAGACGAACCTCGCTCTGGACGTCCCAGCAAGTCAACAACAGATGAAAACGTTCAAGCAGTGGAAGAAATGTTATTCAAAAATCGCCGAATTACCATCAGAGAAGTTGCTGAAGATGTTGGCATATCGGTTGGCTCATGCTATGCTATCTTTTCGGACATCTTGGGCATGAGACGTGTGTCAGCGAAATTTGTTTCAAAACTGCTTAATTTTGATCAAAAGATCCATCGCATGACCATCCCTCAGGAGATGTTGAATGAAGTCAATAATGATGCGGATTTTCTCAAAAGGGTTATAACTAGGGATGAATCGTGGGTATATGGCCATGACGTCGAAACTAAAGCCCAATCGTCTCAGTGGAAGCATCCTGAGTCTCCAAGACCGAAAAAAGCACGTCAAGTTCGGTCAAATGTGAGGGTTTTGTTCACTGTCTTCTTTGATTACCGTGGCGTAGTGCATCAGAAATTCTTACCACAAGGTCATACGGTCAATTAGGAGTATTACCTTCAAGTTATGCGCCGTGTGCGAGAGGCGATGCGCAAAAAACTTCCGGAACTTTGGAAAAACAATTCGTGGTTTTTGCATCACGATAATGCATCTGCTCATTCATCGTTGCTTGTGAAAGATTTTCTGACCAAAAACAGCACCACAGTCATGCCTCAGCCTCCATATTCACCGGATTTTGCCCCAGTGACTTTTTTCTTTTCCCAAAACTGAACAGACCCATGAAAGGACATCGATTTTCAACGATTGAGGAGATAAAAACTGCATCGCTGAAAGAACTCAAGGCTATACCACAAAATGATTATCAGAAGTGCTTTAATGATTGGAAAAAGCGTTGGCACAAGTTTATTATATCTGAGGGGGATTGCTTTGAAGAGGACAACAAAAATATTGAGGAATAAATGAATATTTTTTGAGAAAACCTTAAAGTAAACATATTTTTTGAACACACCTCGTAGAAGGGGATGAAAAAGGAGAATATACATGCTCAAGAAGTGAAAGGGGAAAGGTAATTGATTATGTGATGGGAAAAACGATGGGAGAAACAAAAACAGAATTAGAGTGCACAAACAAAAATGCAGATAGTAAAGGGGGTAATAAAAATGGAAAGAAGGAGTAGTTATACCAATAGTAAAGAAAGTCAAGGGAGAGAAAGTTAAATATTATAGGGAGGTGACATTGATGCCAACACTGTATAAAGTATATGTAACTATTTTGTCGGAGAGACTGAAGATGGAAGCTGAAGAAAAAAGATCGAGTCACCGAATCAGACAGGGTTTAGAAAAGGAATGGGGGTAATGGACAACATATATGTTCTGAACTATCTAGTTAATAAGAGAATTAAAAGGGTAAAAGGGGCAATGATAGCCATGTTCGTGGACTTAAAGGCGGTGTTTGACTCATTAGCCCGAGGAGAAATAAAAAAAAATTATGATAAAAAAGGGGATAAGAGAGGGATTAATAAAGAGAGAATGAAAAATTTTTAGAGAGACAAAAAGCAGAGTAAGGGTAGGAAAACAAGTAGGAGATAGTTTCTGGTTGGTGAGAAGTGTTAGAAAAGGATGTCCTTTGAGCCCACTTTTACTTAATTTATTAATATCAGACTTGGAAGAAGAAATGAGGAGAAAGGTTTGGGGAGAAGATAGTATAGGGAAGGAAAAGATATATACATTGGCACACGCAGACGACATAATGTTGATGGCAGAGGATGAAGAAGGGATGGCGGGATTAATTACAGGATTAGAGAAATACTTAGATGGGAAAAAGTTGAATGTAAATGCAGAAAAGGCAAAAATAATGAGGTTTAGAAAAGGTGGGAGAAGGAAAAAAGAATGGACAAGGAGATGGAAAGGAATAAAGTTAGAAGCAGTCAAAGAGTATAAATATTTGAGATATATCTTGCAAACGAATGGAGATCATACAGCTCATATAAGAGAAAGGATAAAAAAGCAGCAGGGGTAATAAAACCGATATAGGGAATAACAAAAATAAGGTTAAAAAAATTAGAGAAGCAGAATATGGCCACTTCACACGTTGGTATGGCACATATTAGATTATGGAGCAGAGATATGGGGATGGGAAGAAAGGAAAGATATTCAGAGTTTCAAGGAAGGTACATAAGGTGGACACTAGGGCAGACTGGAGGACGCCAGGATATATGGTGAGAGAAGAAGCGCAAAGGGATAAGTTAAGTATTAGAGTGGGAAAGAGGGCATAGAAATTTGAGACAAAGCTGTTGGAGGGAAAGGAAGGGGAGTTGGCGAGAAAGTGTTTGATGGAGGAAGAAGAGAGGAGAGGGAGGGCGATCGAATCAGCGAGATGGGAAGAAGAAAAGAGGGAGCTCTTTAATGATAAAGAAATAGAAGACGGAACTGGAGTAAACTATAAAGAATTGTGAAAAAGGGAGAGGGAAAGACCATTAATAGAAAGATGAGGGCGATTGAGGAATGAAAATACAATAAATGGTATAAGATGATAAAAAAGGAAGGGGTGCCAAAGTATTTAGAAAAGCCAAGCAAGAGAATGTGGTCAAGATTATACGGGAGGATGGATTAGAAGAAGAATGGATGAAGGAGTTGGAGGGTGCAAGAGGAGCGAATGAGAAAGAATAAAAGAATGCATCTGAAAAAAACCCAAATAGAGGTATGAAAAAGAGAAATTATGTAAAAATTTGTTTAATTTATCTGCTATATCATCAGAGATTGTACCTTACCGACAGTAGATCAACCCTCAAAACCATGAAGGCAGAAAATCCACACAATATCGATCAAGTTAAGAATCTTACATAACAGAAAAATGCTTAAACTCTTAATAAGACTAGATGGAAAATAATATTCTTAAATGAAAATTATATCTTGAAAGAAAGATGCTACTCCATCTTCACTCGACTGGGAATCGAACCACAAAACTTTTGATTTCCGGTCAGTTGCTTTCCAATTAAACTATTAGAGGAATCAGAATACGAACTTTTAATTCAAGAACATAACGCCAATCTTTAGCTAGGTGTCATGCTACAAGTAATTATTTAAAAATCTTTTAAATTTATCTGCTATATCATCAGAGATTGTACCTTACCGACAGTAGACCAACCCTCCAAAGCATGAAGGCAGAAAATCCACACAATATCGATCAAGTTAAGAATCTTCAATAACAGAAAAATGCTTACCGTCTTAATAAGACTAGATGGAAAATAGTATTATTAAATTAAAATAATTTCTTGAGAAAAAGATCCTACTCCATATTCACTCCATTGGGAATCAAACCACAAAACTTTTGATTTCCAATCAGGTGCTTTTTCAATTAAGCTATTAGAGGGATCAGAGTAGGTACTCTTAATTCAAGAACATAACGCCAATTTTTAGCTAGGTGTTAATGGTAGAAGCAATTATTTTTAAATTTTTTTAATTTATCTGCTATATCATCAGAGATTGCACCCTACCGACAGTAGATCAACACTCCAAACCATGAACGGAGAAAATCCACACAATATCGATCAAGTAAAGAATCTTCAATAACAGAAAAATGCCTGACGTCTTAATAGGACTAGATGGAAAATAGTATTTTTAAATTAATATTATTATTTGAAAAAAAGATCCCACTCCATCTTCAATCCACTGGGAATCTAATCACAAAACTTCCGATTTCCGGTCAGGTGCTTTTCCAATTAAGCTATTACAGGGATCAGAATAAGAGCTCTTAAATCAAGAACCTAACGCCAATTTTTAGCTAGGTGTTAATGGTAGAAGTGATTATTTTTAATTTTTCTTATTTCATCTGCTATATCATCAGGGATTCAACCTTACCGAGAGCAGATCAACCCTCCAAACCATGAAGGCAGAAAATTAACACAATATCGATCAAGTTAAGAATATCTAATAACAGAAAAATGCTTAAAGTCTTAATAAGAATAGACGGAAAATAATATTTTTTAAATAAAATTATTTCTTGCAAAAAATCCCACTCCATTTTCAATCCATTGGGAATCGAACCACAAAACTTTTGAATTCCGGTTAGGTGCTTTTCCAATTAAGCTATAAGAGGTATCCGAATAAGAACTCTTAATTCAAGAACATAACGCTAATTTTTAGCTAGGTGTTAATGGTACAAGTAATTATTTTAAAATTTTTTAAATTTATCTGCTATAACATCAGAGATTGTACCTTACCGACAGTAGGTCAACTCTATAAACCATGAAGGCAGAAAATCCACACAATAACGATCAAGCTAAGAATCTTCAATAACAGAAAAATGCTTAACGTCTTAATAAGACTAGATGGAAAATAATATTTTTAAATGAAAAGTATTTCTTGAAAAAAAGATCCTACTCCATCTTCACTCCATTGCGAATCGGACTACAAAACATCTGATTTCCGGTCAGGTGCTTTTCCAATTAAGCTGTTAGAGGGATCAGAACAAGAGCTCTTAATTCAAGAACATAACGCCAATTTTTAGCTAGGTGTTAATGGTAGAAGTGATTATTTTTAATTTTTCTTAATTCATCTGCTGTATCATCAGAGATTGCGCCTTACTGACAGTAGATGAACCCTCCAAACCATGAAGGCAGAAAATCCACACAATATCGATCAAGTTAGGAATCTTCAATAACAGAAAAATGATTAACGTCTTATTAAGACTAGATGGAAAATAATATTTTTAAATCAAAATTATTTCTTGAAAAAAAGATCCTGCTCCATCTTCACTCCATTGGGAATCGAACCACAAAACTTCAGATTTCCAGTCAGGTGCTTTTCCAATTAAGCTATTAGAGAGATGAGAATAGGTACCCTTAATAAAAGAAAATAACGCCAATTTTTGGCTAGGTGTTAATGGTAGAAGTGATTATTTTTTTATTTTTTTAATTTAGCCGCTATATCATCAGAGATTGTACCTTACGGACAGTAGTTCATCCGTTCAAAGCATGAAGGCAGAAAATCCACACAATATCGATCAAGTTAAGAATCTTAAATAACAGAAAAATGCTTAAGGTCTTAATAAGACAAGATGGAAAATAGTATTTTT
>NC_046665.1:13734118-13736754 GCF_010883055.1 Belonocnema kinseyi | reverse complement strand
ACCATGAAGGCAGAAAATCCACACAATATCGATCAAGTTAAGAATCTTCAATAACAGAAAAATGCTTAACGTCTTAATAAGACTAGATGGAAAATAATATTTCTGAATCAAAATTATTTCCTGAAGAAAAGATCCTACTCCATTTTCACTCCATTGGGAATCGAACCACAAAACTTCAGATTTTCAGTCAGGTTCTTTTGCAATTAAGCTATTAGAGGGATAAGAATAGGTACCCTTAATTAAAGAGCATAACGCCAATTTTTAGCTAGGTGTTAATGGTAGAAGTGATTATTTTTTAATTTTTTTAATTTAGCCGCTATATCATCAGAGATTGTACCTTACGGACAGTAGTTCATCCGTTCAAACCATGAAGGCAGAAAATCCACACAATATCGATCAAGTTAAGAATCTTAAATAACAGAAAAATGCTTAAGGTCTTAATAAGACTAGATGGAAAGTAGTATTTTTAAATTAATATTATTTCTTCACAAAAATATCCTACTCCATCTTCACTCCATTGGTAATAGAACCAGAAGACTTCTGATTTCCGTTCAGGTGCTTTTCCAATTAAGCTATTGGAGGGATCAGAATAGGAACTCTAAAATTCAAGAACATAACGCCAATTTTTAGCTAGGTAATAATGGTAGAAGTGATTATTTTTAATTTTTCTTAATTCACCGGCTGTATCATGAGAGATGGTACCTTTCCGACAGTAGATCGACCCTCCAAACAATGAAGGCAGATAATCCACACAATATCGATCAAGTTAAGAATCTTCCATAACAGAAAAATGCTTAACGTCTTAACAAGACTAGATGGAAAATAATATTTTTAAATCAAAATTATTTCTTGAAAAAAAGATCCTAATTCGTCTTCACTCCATTGGGTATCGAACCACAAAACTTCTGATTTCCGGTCAGGTGCTTTTTCAATTAAGCTATAAGAGGGATCAGAATCAGAACTCTTAATTCAAGAACATAACGCCGATTTTTAACTAGGTGTTAGTGGTACAAGTAATTATTTAAATTTTCTTTTAATTTATCTGCTATATCATCAGAGATTGTACCTTACCGACAGTATATCAACCCTCCAAACCATGATGGCAGAAAATCCACACAATATCGATCAAGCTAGGAATCTTCAATAACACAAAGATGCTTAACGCCCTCAAAAGACTAGATGGAAAATAATATTTTTAAATTAAAATTATTTCTTGAAAAAAAGATCCCACTCCATCTTCCCTCCATTGGGAATCGAACCACCAAACTTCTGATTTCCGGTCAGCGCGCTTTTCCAATTAAGCTATTAGAGGGATCAGAATAAGTACTCCTAATTCAAGAACATAACGCCAATTTTTAGCTAGGTGTTAATTGTAGAAGTGATTATTTTTAATTTTTCTTAACTCATTTGCTACATCATCAGAGATTTTACCTTACCGACAGTAGATCAACCCTCCAAAGCATGAAGGCAGAAAATCCACACAATATCCATCAAGTTAGGAATCTTCAATAACAGAAAAATGCTTAAATTCTTAATAAGAATAGACGGAAAATAATATTTTTAAATTAAAATTATTTCTTGAAAAAAAATCTCACTCCGTCTTCAATCCATTGGGAATCGAACCACAAAACTTCTGATTTCCGGTCAGGTGCTTTTCCAATTAAGCAGTTACAGGGATCAGAAGAAGAGCTCTTAATTCAAAAACATAACGCCAATTTTTAGCTAGGTGTCACACGTAGAAGTAATTATTTTTAATTTTTCTTAATTCACGTGCTATATAATCAGAGATTTTACATTACCGACAGTAGATGAACCCTCCAAACCATGAAGGCAGAAAATCCACACAATATCGATCAAGTTAGGAATCTTCAATAAAAGAAAAATGATTAACGTCTTAATAAGACTAGATGGAAAATAATATTTTTAAATTAATATTATTTCTTCAAAAAAAGATCCTACTCCATCTTCACTCCATTGGGAATAGAACAAGAAGACTTCTGATTTCCGGTCAGGTGCATTTCGATGTAAGCTATTGGAGGGATCAGAATAGGTACCCTTAATTCAAGAACATAACGCCAATTTTTAGCTAGGTGTTAATGGTAGAAGTAATTATTTTAAATTTTTCTTAATTCATCTGCTATATCATCAGAGATTTTACATTACCGACAGTAGATCAATTCTCCAAAGCATGAATTCAGAAAGTCCACAAAATATCGATCAAGTTAAGAATCTTCAATAAC
Organism: Belonocnema kinseyi; assembly: GCF_010883055.1. Lineage (NCBI taxonomy): Eukaryota > Metazoa > Arthropoda > Insecta > Hymenoptera > Cynipidae > Belonocnema > Belonocnema kinseyi. The sequence continues at coordinate 13,734,514 of NC_046665.1, read as the reverse complement.
AGAAAGATGCTTAACGTCTTATTAAGAATAGATGGAAAATAATATTTTTAAATCAAAATTATTTCTTGAAAAAAGGTCCTGCTCCATCTTCACTCCATTGGGAATCGAACCACAAAACTTCTGATTTCCAGTCAGGTGCTTTCCAATTAAGCTATTAGAGGGATAAGAATAGGTACCCTTAATTAAAGAACATAGCGCCAATTTTTAGCTAGGTGTTAATGGTAGAAGTGATTGTTTTTAATTTTTCTTAATTCATCTGCTGTACCATCAGAGATTGTACCTTTCCGACAGCACATCAACCCTCCAAACCAGGAAGACAGAAAATCCACACAATATAGATCAAGTTAAGAATATTCAATAACAGAAAAATGTTAAACGTCTGAATAAGACTAAATG
>NC_046665.1:13730210-13734018 GCF_010883055.1 Belonocnema kinseyi | reverse complement strand
TTAATTCAAGAACATAACGCCAATTTTTAGCTAGGTGATAATGGTAGAAGTGATTATTTTTAATTTTTCTTAATTCATCTGCTGTATCATCAGAGATTGTACGTTTCCGACAGTAGATCAGCCCTCCAAACCAGGAAGACAGAAAATCCACACAATATCGATCAAGTTAAGAATATTCAATAACAGAAAAATGTTAAACGTCTTAATAAGACTAGATGGAAAATAATATTTTTGAATCAAAATTATTTCTTGAAAAAAAGATCCTACTCCATCTTCACTCCATTGGGAATCGAACCACAAAACTTCTGATTTCCGGTCATGCGCTTTTCCAATTAAGCTATTAGGGGGATCAGAATAAGAACTCTTAATTCAAGAACATAACGCCAATTTTTAGCTAGGTGATAATGGTAGAAGTGATTATTTTTAATTTTTCCTAATTCATCTGCTGTATCATCAGAGATTGTACCTTACGGACTGAAGATCAACCCTCCAAACCATGAAGGCAGAAAATCCACACAATATCGACCAAGTTAAGAATCTTCAATAACAGAAAAATGCTTAACGTCTTAATAAGACTAGATGGAAAATAATATTTTTGAATCAAAATTATTTCTTGAAAAAAAGATCCTACTCCATCTTCACTACATTGGGAATCGAACCACAAAACTTCTGATTTCCGGTCAGGTGCTTTTTCAATTAAGCTATTAGAGGGATCAGAATAAGAACTCTTAATTCCAGAACATAACGCCAATATTTAGCCAGGTGTTAATGGTACAAGTAATTATTTTAAAATTTTTTTAATTTATCTGCTATATCATCAGAGATTGTACCTTACCGACAGTAGATCAAACCTCCAAAGAATGAAGGCAGAAAATCCGCACAATATCGATCAAGTCAAGAATCTTCAATAACATAAAAATGCTTAACGTCTTAATAAGACTAGATGGAAAATAATATTTTAAAATCAAAATTATTTCTTGAAAAGAAGATCCTACACCATCTTCACTCCATTGGATATCGATACACAAAACTTCTGATTTCCGGTCAGGTGCTTTTTCAATTAAGCTATTAGAGGGATCAGAATAAGAACTCTTAATTCAACAACTTTACGCCAATTTTTAGCTAGGTGTTAATGGTGCAAGTAATTATTTAAAATTTTTTTGAATTTATCTGCTATATTATCAGAGATGGTACCTTACCGACAGTAGATTAACCTCCAAAGCATGAAGGCAGAAAATCCACAAAATATCGATCAAGTTAAGAATCTTCAATAACAGAAAAATGCTTAACGTCTTAAACAGACTAGATGGGAAATAATATTTTTAAATCAAAATTATTTCTTGAAAAAAAGATCCTAATTCGTCTTAACTCCATTGGGAATCAAACAGCAAAACTTCTGATTTCCGGTCAGGTGCTTTTCCAATCAAGCTATTAGAGGGATAAGAATACGTAACCTTAATTCAAGAACATAACGCCAATTTTTAGCAAGGTGTTAATGGTAGAAGTGATTATTTTTAATTTTTCATAATTCATCTGCTATATCATCAGAGATTGTACCTTACCGACAGTAGATCAACCCTCCAAACCATGAAGGCAGAAAATCCACACAATATCGATCAAGTTAAGAATCTTCAAAAATAGAAAAATGCTCAAGGTCTTAATAAGACTAGATGGAAAATAGTATTTTTAAATTAATATTACTTCTTCAAAAAAAGATCCTAATTCGTCTTCACTCCATTGGGTATCGAACAACAAAACTTCTGATTTCCGGTCAGGCGCTTTTCCAATTAAGCTATTAGAGGAATCAGAATAAGAACTCTTAATTCAAGAACATAACGCCAATTTTTAGCTAGGTGCTAATTGTATAAGTGAGTATTTAAAATTTTTCTTAACTTTTCTGCTACATCATCAGAGATTGTACCTTACCGACAGAAGGTCAACCCTCCAAAGCATGAAGGCAGAAAATCCACACAATATCGATCAATTAAGAATCTTCAATAACAGAAAAATGCTAAAAGTCTTAAAAAGAGTAGACGGAAAATAATATTTTTTAATTAAAATTATTTCTCGAAAAAAAGATCCCATTCATTCTTCAATCCATTGGGAATCGAACCACAAAACTTCTGATTTCCGGTCAGGTGCTTTTCCAATTAAGCTATAAGAGGGATCAGAATCAGAACTCTTAATTCAAGAACATAACGCCAATTTTTAGCTAGGTGTTAGTGGTACAAGTAATTATTTAAATTTTCTTTTAATGTATCTGCCATATCATCAGAGATTGTACCTTACCGAGAGTAGATCAGCCCTGCAAACCATGGTGGCAGAAAATCCACACAATATCGATCAAGTTAGGAATTTTCAATAACACAAAAATGCTTAACGTCCTAATAAATCTAGATGGAAAATAATATTTTTTAATCAAAATTATTTCATGAAAAAAAGATCCTACTCCATCTTCACTCCATTGGGAATAGAACCACCTAACATCTGGTTTCCGGTCAGGCGCTTTTCCAATTAAGCTATTAGAGGGATCAGAATAAGAAATCTAAATTCAAGAACATAACGTCAATTTTTAGCTAGGTGATAATCGTAGAAGTGATTATTTTAAATTTTTCTTAACTCATCTGCTATATCATCAGAGATTGTACCTTACCGACAGTAGATCAACCCTCCAAACCATGAAGGCAGATAATCCACACAATATCGATCAAGTTAAGAATCTTCTATAATAGAAAAATGCTTAACGTCTTAGTAAGACAAGATGGAAAATAGTATTTTTAAATTAATATTACTTCTTCAAAAAAAGATCCTACTCCATCTTCATACCATTGGGAATAGAACCAGAAGACTTCTTAGTTCCGGACAGTTGCTTTTCCAATTAAGCTAATGGAGGGATCAGAATAAGAACTCTCAATTCAAGAACATAACGCCAATTTTTAGCTAGGTGTTAATGGTAGAAGTGATTATTTTTAATTTTTCTTAATTCATCTGCTATATCATCAGAGATTGTACCTTACCGACAGAAGATCAACCCTCCAAACCATGAAGGCAGAAAATGCACACAATATCGATCAAGTTAAGAATCTTCATTAACAGAAGAATGCCTGACGTCTTAATAAGACAAGATGGAAAATAGTATTTTTAAATTAAAATTATTTCTTGAAAAAAAGATCCTACTCGATATTCACTCCATTGAGAATCGAACCACAAAACTTCTGATTTCCGGTGAGGTTGTTTTCCAAATAAGGCAGTAGAGGGATCAGAACAAGAACTCTTAATTCAACAACTTTACGCCAATTTTTAGCTAGGTGTTAATGGTACAAGTAATTATTTAAAATTTTTTTGAATTTATCTGCTATATTATCAGAGATTGTACCTTACCGACAGTAGATTAACCTCCAAAGCATGAAGGCAGAAAATCCACAAAATATCGATCAAGTTAAGAATCTTCAATAACAGAAAAATGCTTAACGTCTTAACCAGAATAGATGGGAAATAATATTTTTAAATCAAAATTATTTCTTGAAAAAAAGATCCTAATTCGTCTTAACTCCATTGGGAATCAAACTGCAAAACTTCTGATTTCCGGTCAGGTGCTTTTCCAATTAAGCTATAAGAAAGGATCAGAATCAGAACTCTTAATTCAAGAACATAACGCCAATTTTTAGCTAGGTGTTAGTGGTACAAGTAATTATTTAAATTTTCCTTTAATGTATCTGCTATATCATCAGAGATTGTACCTTACCGAGAGTAGATCAGCCCTGCAAACCATGGTGGCAGAAAATCCACACAATATCGATCAAGTTAG
>NC_046665.1:13728906-13730110 GCF_010883055.1 Belonocnema kinseyi | reverse complement strand
TACTTCTACCATTAGCACCTATATAAAAATTGGCGATATGTTCTTGAATTAAGAGTTCTTATTCTGATCCCTCCAATCGCTTAATTGGAAAAGAACTGACCGAAAATCAGAAGTGTCGTGGTTCGATTCCCAATGGAGTGAAGATGGAGTAAGATCTCTTCTTCAAGAAGTAATTTTAATTTAAAAATATCATTTTGCATCTAGTCTTATTAATACGTTAAGCATTTTTCTGTTATTCAAGATTCTTCACTTGATCGATATTGTGTGGATTTTCTGCCTTCATTCTTTAGAGGGTTGATCTACTGTCTGTAAGGTACAATCTCTGATGATATAGCAAATAAATTAAAAAATTTTTTAAATAATTACTTGTACCATTAAAACCTAGCTAAAAATTGGCGTTATGTTCTTGAATTAAGAGTTCGTATTCTGATCCCTCTAATAGCTTAATTGGAAAAGCGCATGACCGGAAATCAGAAGTTTTGTGGTTCGATTCCCAATGGAGTGAAGATGGAGTAGGATCCTTTTTCAAGAAATAATTTTGATTCAAAAATATTATTTTCCATCTAGTCTTATTCGGACGTTTAACATTTTTCTGTTATTGAATATTCTTAACTTGATCTATATTGTGTGGATTTTCTGTCTTCCTGGTTTGGAGGGTTGATCTACTGTCGGAAAGGTACAATCTCTGATGATACAGCAGATGAATTAAGAAAAATTAAAAATAATCACTTCTACCAATATCAACTAGCTAAAAATTGGCGTTATGTTCTTGAATTAAGAGTTCTTATTCAGATCCCTCTAATAGCTTAATTGGAAAAGCACCTGAACGGAAATCAGAAGTCTTCTGGTTCTATTACCAATGGAGTGAAGATGGAGTAGGATATTTTTGTGAAATAAAAAAATAATCACTTCCACCATTAACACCTAGCTAAAAATTGGCGTTATGCTCTTTAATTAAGGGTACCTATTCTTATCCCTCTAATAGCTTAATTGGAAAAGAACCTGACTGGAAATCTGAAGTTTTGTGGTTCGATTCGCAATGGAGTGAAGATGGAGTAGGATCTTTTCTTCAGGAAATAATTTTGATTCAGAAATATTATTCTCCATCTAGTCTTATTAAGACGTTAAGCATTTTTCTGTTATTGAAGATTCTTAACTTGATCGATATTGTGTGGATTTTCTGCCTTCATGGTTTGGAGGGTTG
>NC_046665.1:13725808-13728806 GCF_010883055.1 Belonocnema kinseyi | reverse complement strand
TGCTTTTCCAATTAAGCTATTAGAGGGATCAGAATAAGAACTCTTAATTCAAGAACATAACGCCAATATTTAGCCAGGTGTTAATGGTACAAGTAATTATTTTTAAATGTTTTTAATTTATCTGCTATATCATCAGAGATTGTACCTTACCGACAGTAGATCAAACCTCCAAAGAATGAAGGCAGAAAATCCGCACAATATCGATCAAGTCAAGAATCTTCAATAACATAAAAATGCTTAGCGTCTTAATAAGACTAGATGGAAAATAATATTTTTAAATTAAAATTATTTCTTGAAAAAAAGATCTTACTCCATCTTCATTCCATTGGGAATCGAACCACAAAACTTCTGATTTCCGGTCAGGTGCTTTTTCAATTAAGCTATTAGAGGGATCAGAATAAGAACTCTTAATTCAAGAACATAACGCCAATTCGCAGCTAGGTGTTATTTGTAGAAGTAATTATTTTAAAACTTTTTTAATTCATCTGCTGTATCATCAGAGGTTGTACCTTACCGACAGTTGATCAACCCTCCAAACCACCAAGGCAGAAAATCCACACAATATCGATCAAATTAATAATCTTCAATAACAGAAAAATGCTTAACGTCTTAATAGGACTAGATGGAAAATAATATTTTTAAATCAAAATTATTTCTTGAAAAAAGATCCTACTCCATCTTCACTCCATTGGGAATTGAACCACAAAACTTCTGATTTTCGGTCAGGTGCTTTTCCAATTAAGCTATTGGAGGGATCAGAATAAGAAATCTTAATTCATGAACATAACGCCAATTTTTAGCTAGATGTTAATGGTACAAGTAATTATTTTAAATTTTTTTAAATTTATCTGCTATATCCTCAGAGATTGTACCTTACCGACAGTACATCAACCCTCCAAACCATGACGTAATAAAATCCACACAATATCGATCAAGTTAAGAATCTTCAATAACAGAAAAATGCTTAACGTCTTAATAAGACTAGACGAAAATAATATTTTTAAATTAAAATTATTTCTTGAAAGAAGATCCTACTCCATCTTCACTCCATTAGGAATCGAACCACAAAACTTCTGATTTCCGGTCAGGTGCTTTTCCAATTAATCTATTAGAGGGATCAGAATAAGAACTCTTAATTCAAGAACATAACGCCAATATTTAGCCAGGTGTTAATGGTACAAGTAATTATTTAAAAATTTTTTTAATTTATCGGCTATGTCATCAGAGATTGTACCTTACCAACAGTAGATCAACCCTCCAAAGAATGAAGGCAGAAAATCCGCACAATATCGATCGAGTCAAGAATCTTCAATAACATAAAAATGCTTAACGTCTTAATAAGACTAGATGGAAAGTAATATTTTTAAATTAAAATTATTTCTTGAAAAAAAGATCCTACGCCATCTTCACTTCATTGGGAATCGAACCACAAAACTACTGATTTCCGGTCAGGTGCTTTTCCAATTCAGCTAATGGAGGGATCAGAATAAGAACTCTTAATTCAAGAAAATAACGCCAATTTGCAGCTAGGTGTTATTTGTAGAAGTAATTATTTTAAAACTTTTTTAATTGATCTGCTATATCATCAGAGGTTGTACCTTACCGACAGTAGATCAACCCTCCAAACCATGGAGGCAGAAAATCCACACAATACCGATCAAATTAATAATCTTCATTTACAGAAAAATGCTTAACGTCTTAATAAGACTAGATGGAAAATAATATTTTTAAATCAAAATTATTTCTTGAAAAAAAAAGATCCTACTCCATCTTCACTCCATTGGGAATCGAACCACAAAACTTGTTATTTCCAGTTAGGTGCTTTTCAAATTAAGCTATTAGAGGGATAAGAATAGGTACCCTTAATTCAAGAACATAACGCCAATTTTTGCTAGGTGTTAATGGTAGAAGTAATTATTTTTAAATTTTTTTAATTTATCTGCTATATCACCTGAGATTGCACCTTGCCAACAGTAGATCAACCCTCCAAAGCATGAAGGCAGAAAATCGACACAATATCGATCAAGTTAAGAATCTTCAATAACAGAAAAATGCTTATCGTCTTAAAAAGACTAGATGTAAAATAATATTTTTAAATCAAAGTTATTTCTTGAAAAAAAGATCCCACGCCATCTTCAATCCATTGTGAATCGAACCACAAAACTTCTGATTTCCGGTCAGGTGCTTTTCCAATTAAGCTATTGGAGGGATCAGAATTAGAAATCTGAATACAAGAACATAACGCCAATTTTTAGCTAGGTGTAATGGTACAAGTAATTATTTTAAATTTTTTTAAATTTATCTGCTATATCCTCAGAGATTGTACCTTACCGACAGTACATCAACCCTCCAAACCATGACGGAAGAAAATCAACACAATATCGATCAAGTTAAGAATCTTCAATAACAGAAAAATGCTTAACGTCTTAATAAGACTAGATGAAAATAATATTTTAAAATTAAAATTGTTTCTTGAAAAAAGATCCTACTCCATCTTCACTCCATTGGGAATTGAACCACAAAACTTCTGATTTCCGGTCAGGTGCTTTTCCAATTAAGCTATTGGAGGGATCAGAATAAGAACTCTTTATTCAAGAACATAACGCCAATTTTTAGCTAGGTGTTAATGGTACAAGTGATTATTTAAAAAAAAAATTAATTTATCTGCTATAGCATCAGAGATTGTACCTTACCGACTGTAGATCAACCCTCCAAACCATGACGGAAGAAAATTCACACATTATCGATCAAGTTAAGAATCTTCAATAACAGAAAAATGCTTAACCTCTTAATAAAACTAGATGGAAAATAATATTTTTAAATTAAAATTATGTCTTGAAAAAGAGATCATACTCCATCTTAACTTCATTGGTAATCGAAGCACAAAACTTCTGACTTCCGATCAGGTGCTTTTCCCATTAAGCTATTAGAGGGATCAGAATAAGAACTCTTAATTCAAGAACGTAACGGAAATTTTAGCTCGGTGTTAATGGTACAA
>NC_046665.1:13719943-13725708 GCF_010883055.1 Belonocnema kinseyi | reverse complement strand
TGTACCTTACCGACAGTAGATCAACCGTCCAAACCATGAAGGCAGAAAATCCACACAATATCGATCAAATTAATAATCTTCAATAACAGAAAAATGCTTAACTTCTTAATAAGACTAGATGGAAAATAATATTTTTAAATCAAAATTATTTCTTGAAAAAAAAGATCCTACTCCATCTTCATTCCATTGGCAATCGAACCACAAAACTTCTGATTTCCGGTCAGGTGCTTTTTCAATTGAGCTATTAGAGGGATTAGAATAAGAACTCTTAACTCAAGAACATAACGCGAATTTGCAGCTAGGTGTTATTTGTAGAAGTAATTATTTAAAAATTTTTTTAATTCATCTGCTATATCATCAGGAGTTGTACCTTACCAACAGTAGATCAACCCTCCAAAGCATGAAGGCGGAAAATCCACACATTATCGATCAAGTTAAGAAACTTCAATTACAGAAAAATGCTTAACGTCTTAATAAGACTAGATGGAAAATAATATTTTTAAATCAAAATTATTTCTTGAAAAAAAAAAAGATCCTACTCCATCTTCATTCCATTGGGAATCGTACCACAAGACTTCTAATTTCCGGTTAGGTGCTTTTCCAATTAAGCTATTGGAGGGATCAGAATGAGAACTCTTAATTCAAGAACATAACGGCAATTCTTAGCTAGGTGTTAATGGCAGAAGTTATTATTTTTAGTTTTTCTTATTTTAGCTGCTATATCATAAGAGATTGTACCTTAGCGACAGTAGATCAACCCTCGAAACCATGAAGGCAGATTATCCACACAATATCGATCAAGTTAAGAATCTTTAATAACAGAAAAATGCTTAACGTCTTAATAAGACTAGATGGAAAATAATATTTTTAAATCAAAATTATTTCTGGAAAAAAAAAAGATGCTACTCGATCTTCATTCCATTGGGAATCGAACCACAAAACTTCTAATTTCCGGTCAGGTGCTTTTCCAATTAAGCTATTGGAGGGATTAGAATAAGAACTCTTTATTCAAGAACATAACGCCAATTTTTAGCTAGGTGTTAATGGTACAAGTGATTTTTTAAAAAAAAATTTAATTTATCTGCTATAGCACCAGAGATTGTACCTTACCGACAGTAGATCAACCCTCCAAACCATGAAGGCAGCAAATCCAGACAATACCGATCAAGCTAAGAATCTTCAATAACAGAAAAATGCTTAACCTCTTAATAAGACTAGATGGAAAATAATATTTTTAAATTAAAATTATTTCTTGAAAAAGCGATCCTACTCCATCTTAACTTCATTGGGAATAGAAGCACAAAACTTCTGATTTCCGATCAGGTGCTTTTCCCATTAAGCTATTAGAGGGATCTGAATAAGAACTCTTAATTCAAGAACGTAACGGATATTTTTAGCTCAGTGTTAATGGTTCAAGTAATTATTCAAAATTTTTTTAAATTCATCTGCTATGTCATCAGAGATTGTACCTAACCGACAGTAGATCAATCCCCCAAAGCATGAAGGTAGAAAATCTACACAATACCGATCAAGTTAAGAATCTTCAATAACAGAAATATGCTTAAGGTCTTAATAAGACTAGATGGAAAATAATATTTTTAATCAAAATTATTTCTTGAAAAGAAGATGCTACTCCATCTTCACTCTATTGGAAATCGAAACACAAAACTTCTGATTTCCGGTCAGGTGCTTTTTCAATTAAGCTATTAGAGGGATCAGAATAAGAACTCTTAATTCAAGAACATAACGCCAATTTGCAGCTAGGTGTTATTCGTAGAAGTAATTATTTTTAATTTTTTTGAATTTATCTGCTATATCATCAGAGATTGTACCTTACCGACAGTAGATCAACCCTCCAAACCATGACGGCAGAAAATCCACACAATATAGATCAAGTTAAGAGTCTTCAATAACAGAAAAATGCTTAACGTCTTAATAAGACTAGACGGAAAATAATATTTTTAAATTATAATTGTTTCTTGAAAAAAGATCCTACTCCATCTTCACTACATTGAGAATCGAACCACAAAACTTCTGATGTTCGGTCAGGTGCTTTTCCAATTAAGCTATTGGAGGGATCAGAATAAGAAATCTTAATTCAAGAACATAACGCCAATTTTTAGCTAGGTCTTAATGGTACAAGTAATTATTTAAAATTTTTTTAAATTTATTTGCTATATCATCAGAGATTGTACCTTACCGACAGTACATCAACCCTCCAAACCATGGCGGAAGAAATTCCACACAATATCCATCAAGTTAAGAATCTTCAATAACAGAAAAATGCTTAACGTCTTAATAAGACTAGATGAAAATAATATTTTTAAATTAAAATTGTTTCTTGAAAAAAGATCCTACTCCATCTGCACTCCATTGGGAATCGAAACACAAAACTTCTTACTTCTGTTCAGGTGCTTGTCCAATTAAGCTATTAGAGGGATCAGAATAGGAACTCTTAATTCAAGAACATAACGCCAATTTTTAGCTAGGTGTTAATAATACAAGTAATTATTTTAATTTCTTTTCATTTAGCTGCTATATCATCAGAGATTGTACCTTACCGACAGTTGATCAACCCTCCAAAGCATGAAGGCAGAAAATCCACACAATACCGATCAAGTTAAGAATCTTCAATAACAGAAAAATACTTAACGTCTTAATAAGACTAGATGTAAAATAATATTTTTAAATTAAAATTATTTCTTGAAAAAAAGATCCTACTCCATCTTCACTCCATTAGGAATCGAATCACATAACTTCTGATTTCCGGTCAGGTGCTTTTCCAATTAAGCTATTAGAGGGATCAGAATAAGAACTCTTAATTCAAGAACATAACGCCAATATTTAACCAGGTGTTAATGGTACAAGTAATTATTTAAAAATTTTTTTAATTTATCTGCTATGTCATCAGAGATTGTACCTTACCGACAGTAGATCAACCCTCCAAAGAATGAAGGCAGAAAATCCGCACAATATCGATCAAGTCAAGAATCTTCAATAACATAAAAATGCTTAACGTCTTAATAAGACTAGATGGAAAATAATATTTTTAAATTAAAATTATTTCTTGAAAAAAAGATCCAACGCCATCTTCACTCCTTTGGGAATCGAACCACAAAACTTCTGATTTCTGGTCAGGTGCTTTTCTAATTCAGCTAATGGAGGGATCAGAATAAGAACTCTTAATTCAAGAACATAACGCCAATTTGCAGCTAGGTGTTATTTGTAGAAGTAATTATTTTAAAACTTTTTTAATTCATCTGCTGTATCACCAGAGGTTGTACCTTACCGACAGTAGATCAACCCTCCAAACCATGAAGGCAGAAAATCCACACAATACCGATCAAATTAATAATCTTCAATAACAGAAAAATGCTTAACGTCTTAATAAGACTAGATGGAAAATAATATGTTTAAATTAAAATTATTTCTTGAAAAAAAGATCCTACTCCATCTTCATTCCATTGGGAATCGAACCACAAAACTTGTGATTTCCGGTCAGGTGCTTTTTCAATTAAGCTATTAGAGGGATTAGAATAAGAACTCTTAACTCAAGAACATAACGCCAATTTGCAGCTAGGTGTTATTTGTAGAAGTAATTATTTAAAAATTTTTTTAATTCATCTGCTATATCATCAGGAGTTGTACCTTACCGACAGTTGATCAACCCTCCAAAGCATGAAGGCAGAAAATCCACACATTATCGATCAAGTTAAGAAACTTCAATTACAGAAAAATGCTTAACGTCTTAATAAGACTAGATGGAAAATAATATTTTTAAATCAAAATTATTTCTTGAAAAAAAAAAGATCCTACTCCATCTTCATTCCATTGGGAATCGTACCACAAAACTTTTAATTTCCGGTCAGGTGCTTTTCCAATTAAGCTATTGCAGGGATCAGAATGAGGACTCTTAATTCAAGAACATAACGGCAATTCTTAGCTAGGTGTTAATGGCAGAAGTTATTATTTTTATTTTTTCTTATTTTAGCTGCTATATCATCAGAGATTGTACCTTAGCGACACAAAGGGGTAAGAAATTATCACACAACCTTCGGTTGATGATATTCTAGGAGCCTCAAATGAGCCTGAAATTATGCAAGAGAAACAAAAATTAAATAACTTTTTTTGGCCAACTTATTGTTAATCTTTTGCAAACACTATGTTTTACAAAATATACTAGACCCCAAAATTTCGGACTACGAGCCCAAATTAGTCCTTAATTAGCCCTTAAATTTGCGGGGTATAAAAATGGGTTGTATGATTTTCTTCACGTATTTTGATAACGTTGGGAGCCTTAAATCAGCAGCTTAACATACCTAAAAAGTGACTTGGACAACATTTCTTTGCACCAACAAAGAAATATTATTCAAGTCATCTCTTGCTAAGTGTAATCATACTAACTTAACGCTAAGATAGCAGAACCACAGGTTAAAAAATGCGTACCATTAAATTTGGCAATAGGGCATTGAATGAGCCCTAAGTTATTGTGCAAAAGAAATAATGCATAAGTCGTTTTTTTCTCTGTATGGTCCTGCTAGTTTAGCATTAAGATAGCAGAACCACATGTTGTTTTTTAATATGTAAAATAAAATTTGGCCATAGGGCATTTGGTGAGCCCTAAATGCGCCCTAAATTATTGTGGAAATAAATAATTCCTAAGTCGTTTTTTTCTCTTTGTGGTCCTGCTAGTTTAACGTTAAGACAGCAGATCCACAGGTTTTTTGTCAGAAATGCGTAGTATCGAATTTGGCAATAGGACATTAAGTGAACCGTAGGTCAGCCCTAAATTGTAGTGCAAAGAAATATTGTCCAAGTTCATTTTTGCAATGTGATCCTGCCAACTGAACGGACCTAAGATAACCTCAGGGGCTATCGGTACTGATTGTATCCTTTCCAGTCTGGATTCCTAAGGGCGAACATCACCATCACTGCTTCCCTTAAATTTAGTGTTGATTTAAAAGCTGCAATAGATAAAAATGAAGTGACAATTGTTGTATTTTTTTATTTTTCCAAAACCTTTGAGTTCGTTAACCATGACCTTTTAATCCAAACATTAAAAGACCTTAATATCTCTAACGATGCCATTAATTGGTTTAAATCATAGTTAAGTAATCGCTTACAATGTATAGCGAACAGTGATGGTCTTTGATCTGACTGGAATTAGGTGATTAGTGGGGCTCCTCAATACTTGGCCTCAAAATATTTAATGTGTTCGTATGTGACTTTTCCGCTGTTTTACGCTGCTGTAAACATCACCTTCATGCCGATGATAGTAAAATTTCTCTTTCTGTGCCACTGAGTCTTAGATTCCTTCCCAACTCTGTACTTGAACGGCCTTGCTATTGATTTCTCTTATTCTGTCAATGATCTTGGTTTTACACTCAACGGGATTCCTTCTTGTAAAGAGCATGTTGAACTAATATCACAGAAAACCTTCAGAACTTTACATCAGCTTAATCTGATGACCATAATTGCAAACTTGAAGAAGCTTTCAATTCCTGCATCCATTTTATCTATAACCTGTCCAAATTTGATCATATTTCTGAGTACAGGGAATGAGCTGGTTTCATAACAGTTGGCAAGAGAAGACAATATTTTATGGGTAACTTATCGGACATGATCTTTTAAAAGTATATGGGTACTCCTTTATTTAATGCAGATACTAACATGAACCTACTTACTTTTTTATAACCAATTAATCTCGTTAAATGTACGTTTTTAATATTAGGCCAGGGCTCCTTAAAAATGTACACTACACTCTA
>NC_046665.1:13717766-13719843 GCF_010883055.1 Belonocnema kinseyi | reverse complement strand
TTGTACCATTAACACCGAGCTAAAATTTCCGTTACGTTCTTGAATTAAGAGTTCTTATTCTGATCCCTCTAATAGCTTAATGGGAAAAGCACCTGATCGGAAATCAGAAGTTTTGTGCTTCGACTACCAATGAAGTTAAGATGGAGTATGATCTCTTTTTCAAGACATAATTTTAATTTAAAAATATTATTTTCCATCTAGTCTTATTAAGAGGTTAAGCATTTTTCTGTTATTGAAGATTCTTAACTTGATCGATAATGTGTGGATTTTCTGCCTTCATGCTTTGGAGGGTTGATCTACTGTCGGTAAGGTACAACCTCTGATGATATAGCAGATGAATTTAAAAAATTTTAAATAATTACTTCTACAAATAACACTTAGCTGCAAATTGGCGTTATGTTCTTGAATCAAGAGTTCTTATTTTGATCCCTCAAGCAGCTTAATGGGAAAAGCACCTGATTGGAAATCAGAAGTTTTGTGCTTCGATTCCCAATGAAGTTAAGATGGAGTAAGATCATTTTTTCAAGAAATAATTTTAATTTAAAAATATTATTTTCCATCTAGTCTTATTAAGAGGTTAAGCATTTTTCTGTTATTGAAGATTCTTAGCTTGATCGGTATTGTGTGTATTTTCTGCCTTCATGGTTTGGAGGGTTGATCTACTGTCGGTAAGGTACAATCTCATTTGCTATGGCAGATAAATTAAAATTTTTTTTAAATAATCACTTGTACCATTAAAACCTAGCTAAAAATTGGCGTTATGTTCTTGAATAAAGAGTTCTTATTCTGATCCCTCCAATAGCTTAATTGGAAAAGCACCTGACCGGAAATTAGAAGTTTTGTGGTTCGATTCCCAATGGAATGAAGATGGAGTAGCATTTTTTTTTTTCAAGAAATAATTTTGATTTAAAAATATTATTTTCCATCTTGTCTTATTAAGACGTTAAGCATTTTTCTGTTATTAAAGATTCTTAACTTGATCGATATTGTGTGGATAATCTGCCTTCATGGTTTCGAGGGTTGATCTACTGTCGCTAATGTACAATCTCTGATGATATAGCAGCTAAAATAAGAAAAACTAAAAATAATAACTTCTGCCATTAACACCTAGCTAAGAATTGCCGTTATGTTCTTGAATTAAGAGTTCTCATTCTGATCCCTCCAATAGCTTAATTGGAAAAGCACCTAACCGGAAATTAGAAATTTTGTGGTACGATTCCCAATGGAATGAAGATGGAGTAGGATCTTTTTTTCAAGAAATAATTTTAATTTAAACATATTATTTTCCATCTAGTCTTATTAAGACGTTAAGCATTTTTCTGTTATTGAAGATTATTAATTTGATCGGTATTGTGTGTATTTTCTGCCTTCATGGTTTGGAGGGTTGATCTACTGTCGGTAAGGTACAATCTCATTTGCTGTAGCAGATAAATTAAAATTTTTTTTAAATAATCACTTGTACCATTAAAACCTAGCTAAAAATTGGCGTTATGTTCTTGAATAAAGAGTTCTTATTCTGATCCCTCCAATAGCTTAATTGGAAAAGCACCTGACCGGAAATTAGAAGTTTTGTGGTTCGATTCCCAATGGAATGAAGATGGAGTAGCATCTTTTTTTTTTCAAGAAATAATTTTGATTTAAAAATATTATTTTCCATCTAGTCTTATTAAGACGTTAAGCATTTTTCTGTTATTAAAGATTCTTAACTTGATCGATATTGTGTGGATAATCTGCCTTCATGGTTTCGAGGGTTGATCTACTGTCGCTAAGGTACAATCTCTGATGATATAGCAGCTAAAATAAGAAAAACTAAAAATAATAACTTCTGCCATTAACACCTAGCTAAGAATTGCCGTTATGTTCTTGAATTAAGAATTCTCATTCTGATCCCTCCAATAGCTTAATTGGAAAAGCACCTAACCGGAAATTAGAAGTTTTGTGGTACGATTCCCAATGGAATGAAGATGGAGTAGGGTCTTTTTTTTTTCAAGAAATAATTTTGATTTAAAAATATTATTTTCCATCTAGTCTTATTAAGACGTTAAGCATTTTTCTGTAATTGAAGTTTCTTAACTTG
>NC_046665.1:13716171-13717666 GCF_010883055.1 Belonocnema kinseyi | reverse complement strand
GTGCGGCAAACCTGCAGATCGAAAGTACAAGGTCACTCATGTATTTTACATGGACGATCTTAAGATCTATGCTAAAAACAGAGAGCAACTGCATCTAGCTTTCGGGATTGTCAAACGATATAATAAGGAAATTAGAATGGAATTTGGGTTAGACATATGTGCCAAGGTTTATTTGAAGCGAGGAAAACCTAATGGCATCCCTGAAGATCCTGAGCTCGTTGATAGAAGCGCCATACGACACCTTTGCGCTGAAGAGACTTATACATGCCTGGGCGTGCCACAGAGCCGCATTCAGGATGTGACATCTATAAAGGATACTCTCCGAAGCAGATACAAACGTCTTATCCGACAGATTTGGTCTTCCGTACGGTCGGCGAGGAACAAAGTATCTGCAACGAACATGCTTGCCGTCCCCGTACTACTCTATTCATTTGGAGTAGTTCCATGGACGAAGAATGAGCTCAGATCTCTTGATATCGGGACAAGAAAGGTTATGCACTTGAACAAAAGCTTGCATCTTAAGTCTTCCGTTCCGCGACTGTACATCTCACGCCGTCAAGGGGGTCGCGGAATATTGAGTCTTGAATGTCTTCACAACAGGATTATTCTGGGTACAGCACATAGAGTTGCAAATTGAAGAGACCCTCTTCTTAAAATGGTCAGGAATCAGGAAGAAGTGGGCAAAGGAGCATTTTTGTACTAAGCAGCGGAGGAGGCTGCTGAAATAGACGGACTTGACTTCAGTAGTAGGGGTGAGCAAAATGCATCAAATCTAATCTGTCTCGAGTACTCACTCCTGAAAGCCCGGATTAAGAAAGCACAAGAGAAAAACTTTCATGAACAGCTCCTCGATAAGAGGATGCACGGTATCTTCCACAGAAATGTGAAGGATCAGTCAATGTCTTGTGAGCTAACATTTGCTTTCCTTACATCGCCCGGATCAAGATCTGGTACAGAGGGTTTCATTTTTGCATCCAAAGACGGTGTCATTTCCACCTTAACATACCGTCGCCACATTTTGAGCCAAGACATTCCCGATGATAGCTGCAGGGCGTGCCATGCACACCCCGAGCATTTAGCTCACATACTATCTAGTTGTCCAACACACGCGGGAATGACCTACATTCAAAGGCACAATACAGCACTAAGAGTGCTTTATTACTATCTCTGTCACTCCTACGGCATTCACCTTAATATCGCTCCTCTAAATGCTCCTAGGGAAATTGAGTCAATTGTCGAGAATGGGAAGTGCCGCATATACTGGAACTTTATATTCTTGACAATTGTTTCTGTTGCATCCCTGCGTGTCAACAATATGCTAGAACACTTGCCGGAAAAATGCAGAAGGCGGTTGTCCTTGGGTCACTCCGTGTTCTTAGGGTGCAAGAGGCTTTTGCTGGATCGTCGTATTGATTCCTTTAAAAACTGTAACCACCTATCTCACGGTTGTGAAACGTGGTTGTGGCTGAAATTTTACCGCGATTTCGTTGGAAGC
>NC_046665.1:13708047-13716071 GCF_010883055.1 Belonocnema kinseyi | reverse complement strand
GAGATGTGTTCAAAAAGTAAGGTGACTTTTCAATTTTCGCAGGCTACGTACATTCAAGTTTAAACTTTTTTGTTTTGTTGTGTTGGTACAATCGTCACGATCATATATTCACAGTTTCGACTACATAGCTCGTGTTGTTTTTCTGGCAGAGTCGTAAAAGGTTAGAAGGGTTTTTGTGCTCGGCGATTTTCTTCTTTCGAAAAAAATGGAGCAAAGAGTTTGTATTAAATTTTGTGTGAAAAATGGAATCCAGTGCTCTAAAACTCTCGAAATGTTGACATCTGCATACGGTGAGTCTACTCTGAGTAAGAAAAATGTGTATAAGTGGTACAAGCTGTTCCAAGAAGGCCGAGAGGATGTCGAAGACGAACCTCGCCCAGGACGTCCCAGCATGTCAACAACAGATGAAAACGTTCAAGAAATGGAAGAAATGGTGTTGAAAAATCGCCGAACTACCATCAGAGAAGTTGCTGAAGATGTAGGCATATCGGTTGGCTCATGCCATGCTATCTTTTCGGACGTTTTGGGCATGAGACGTGTGTCAGCGAAATTTGTTCCAAAACTGCTTAATTTTGATCAAAAGATCCATCGCATGACCCTTTCTCAGGAGATGTTGAATGAAGTCAATAATGATATTCACTGGATTTGGCCCCCAGTGACTTTTTTCTTTTCCGAAAACTGAAGAGACCGATAAAAGGACATCGATTTTCAGCGATTGAGGAAATAAAAACTGCATCGCTGAAAAAACTCAAGGCTATATTACAAAATGATTATCAGAAGTGCTTCGATGATTGGAAAGAGCGTTAACATAAGTGTATTATATCTGAGGGGGATTACTTTGAAGGGTACAACATAAATGTTTATATATTTTTGTATATTATATTATTGTATTCTTTGGTCAGATCGTAAAGGTGCTTTATAGACCTGTGAGCTTTTTTCTTAGTAAATTAAAATTAAATTAAACTTCCGGTATTAAACATTGATCTAATGACGGCAGTGTGTAAAAAAATCGACCACCATAAAAAAATGAATTTTATTGACAATACAGATTAAAGATGTTAAATCGAAAACGATATTTTTTAATTGTTCTGCGACTATAGAATCCTATGATTATTGAAAATAACTGGTTTTTAAGATAGGGTGTTCAGATTGATTATAAATGATTCCTGGTTAGTAAAGACGATATCCCTGTTCCACCGTCATAATTCGCGTTAGATCAAGTCTCGCCCGAAAGAGCACGCGTTTGCGTTGATGATAACTGAACTTATATTCAGATAGTTGCAATTGCCTCTCTTGAAATTTTTTATGTTTTTAAATCGTTTGACAAAAATAAGGGGGAAGAGCTGGATGTTTTGAATGACATGGCTCTAACTCCTGTCATTGACTCTGTCGTTTGCACATGTTATGATGCAAATACAGGAAGTATTATTAAAAATAGCTGTTTTGTTGATATTTTGGAATATTATATTTTGTCTGAATTATTTACTGTATATGATTAAAAACACAATTATGATTACGTCACTGAATATCGGGCTGATGCGTCCAATAGTGTTTATGCAGCACATGAATTATTGTGTTAAAATTCAACCTTGATAACGTTGAATGATCTTCCGTTTGTAGAAGATCGCCCACGAGTGGAGGTAATAATGGAAGGTCTTGTTTTGGAGGATTCCTTTAGCTCATTCGAAATAATTTTTTTCAATGGAATCGACTTGATACCTTCTGATCCACAAAATTTGTATATGGGAAAGCATACTTTCTTAGACAAAGTCCGCTCGTTAGCGTGCAAACTACTGGAAAAAACTGACGTGGAAAGGGAGGCGTTTGATAAAATGATTTCGGAATTTGAAAAACTTTACAGACCCAAGAAAGAAAGAGCTGGATATCATAGATACAAAATTAATATTAAGACACATAAAAATATTGTTCAAAGAACATATCCGGTTCCATTTGCATATCGAGGGGTTGTTGATCAAGCGAAAGTTGAAATTTTAGACTCTTGCATAATAAAACAATCTACTAGCCCTTATTGCAATCCGCTTTGAATCGTAATTAAGAAGGATCGCTCGGTGCGAGTTCTTTTAGATATGCGATGTATGAATGAAATTATCGAGGATAATCACTTGTCACCGCCTCTTATACAGGAACGCATGCAAAAGTTTTTTTTTTTTTTATGTCGACCTCCAATTTGGCCAGCGGATATTGGCAAATACCACTAGACAAGGAATCGCGTCAACATACGGATTTCCTCTATAACAATCAAGTGAATCAGTTTCGTCGAATTCCTTCTGGTATGAAGACGGTGGGCTCTGGTTTCATTCGGTCATTGAATATAGCTTTAGGGGCAGTTTTCCGATATTTTGACCTTATATATTGATGAAATGCTAATTGCAGCAAGCGTTACGATTTTTAGCCTGTAATTGAAAAAGTCAGTATTCTGTAGACAATTTATAAATTTTTTAGGCTATGAATGATCAATTGACAGAATTAGGTGAATCGCTGATCGTCTTGAAATTATAAGAAATTTTTCTGAGCCAAAAATATAACCGAATTGCAACAATTCTTGGGAGTGTGTACATACACAGAAAAAAGTCTCACTTCTATGATGATCTTGTTTTTATTTTTGCCATCAGTGAAGCTGATGTCTTAAATTTTATAATAATGATGTCTTAAAATGAGCCATTAAGGGTCTTTAATTTAAAATAAAACACAATGCTAGCCAACTCTTAGTCTTTTGTATTAAAAACAAGCCCCACCTGTTCTTCGACCTGATGGAGCAATATTTGGGCTCTAAAGAAGAAGGTAATGAAGCTTTCTTTAGCCCTCAAGGTCTACCTTTTAGACCTCTGAACAGCTATAGCGAACTGCGAAGAATTGCGGCGTCACAACTATACAGAGCAAGTTGAGCGAGAGTCGTAGCAGCTGCGTAGGGCGAGTATTCACGTCTTTCATAGAACAGTCAGGCATCCGAAAAGTAACCCTAGGGAAAGGGCCATGCGTAAACTGGGAAGACTTTTCCGCACCTTATGCTTAGATAAGGATACTCGCTGGGCAAAGCTTACATCTGATATTTAATTTTTTTTAAATGTCACTACCCATTTGAGTACTGGTTTCACTCCGATTAAGTAGCATTTTAGAAGAAAGGCAAAAGATCAGTTTATGAGTTTAATTACTTTTCCAACCTTGAAGGATATGTCTCATGAAGCGAAGATATTTGCTAGAGAAAAAATTCTTTCGAAATACGAAAAATATAAAAAAGCTCAAGGGGTATTTTCAAAAGTATCATTTCAAGTAGGGGATCTTGTCATGGTTGAAGAACCAAAATAATCGGATGCAATCAAAAAAGCCTCTAAGAAATTTTTTTATTTATTTTATCGGCCTTATAGACTCGAAAGTTCACGAAAACAACTCTTATGAATTGGTCAACGTGAACGACCCAAATTTTGTCAAGGGTAGATATCATCGTTATCGTTTGAAATTATAGTAACAGTGATGAAAAGCATGAACAAACCAAAGCGGAGCGGGCTATAATGAGTTAGTTCCGACCCATTGTCAGCCTCAAAATTGGCACTATAGAAGAGTTTCACTGCAATAATACCGATAATCAGAAAGTCGATCATTAGATTATATTGTAGGGTAGGGTGGGGTTAAAAGTGCCGCAAGGAAAAAGTTCCACATATTATAATATGTGGATTCTTAATGATTTATATAAGTTTTAATGAAAGGACCAAAGAAATACCTCATTTAGTTTAGGCCCTACAAATTATTTCTTATTTTTTTACCGTATGTGGTACTTTTTCCCCGCGGCATTTTTAACCCCACTCTATCCTATTAGGATTACTTCCGATATAATGTGTGTTATGAAAATTACATAAAATTGAAAATAAAAAGAAAATAACTCGATTTAAACAATCATGTACATGTTAATTAGAAATGTTGTAAGTAAAAGAATATGACGAATGGCTGATATCCTTTTAAAGGGGGATTATGTTACCAATTATTATATATTGTGTGGTGAGCAAGATTTGATCAAAATGTACATTATTATGTATATTAATTCATATTGGTTCGCACGAGATTCGCGCCTGAATTATTAGAACGCGGCAAACGACAATATCATGTAGTCAATTGTGATAATTATGATTGGCCATTTTAATAGCATTCTATGAGCGTGAGTGGAGAGCGAAACGGGAAACCCCGCATTCCTGACTTCACGTTTCGACTAATTAGATGGTTGCAAGAGAATATTTTGTGTTTTTAGCGTGGTCTTTTTATAACCATTATAATCTTCGCGTTTCTCTTCGCTATCGAAGTGGATTACCAAACCGATAAGTAGCATCGTCTGATTATAATTATGAAAATTTCTAGCCCATATTCTTTTACTTGTCTCAGTCGATCTCATCTAGAGACTACAGAACATTATTCTTTATTATACCATCTTATCGCGATTTTTAATAATTTAGTTATCAGATTTCGAAAAAATATGTTTTATAGTTTGAAAGGTGTTACGTATGAATCTTTCAAACTCAAATATATCTCATTTTAAATATAGAACCATTGATTGTGATATATCAGTGTTGTTTACTGACTACTTCTTCATTTTGAATAAAGATTAGATAGTCATTTTCGTTGATATGTTATCTTGTTCAAAAGTCGTTTAAGTATCCATTTTATAATTAGAAATATATATTCTGGATTTTAAGTTATTAGCCTTCTCTATTAAAAGATCTTAAATTTAAACGAACAAAATAAATTAATTATTTCATGACTGTATGCTTGGTACAAGTAAACATATTCTTAATCTGTGAAAATTTATTTTTAAATAGAATTTCACATTTTATTATTCTAAACCTTTATTGTATGACATCGCAGTCCGGCTATAGAAGCCGTTTTGAGGGTACCCTTCATCTCCTTCGTACTACTATTTCGGGACTCAACAAACCATAAACAATCAGGGCTGTGTGAATCATTTTTGTCGGAATTTCGTCTTAAAAAACATTGTTCTGTTGCATTTTTTCCATTTAGGTTTTATAATATCATAATGAACGTGAAAATGTTTGTCCTCAAAAGTCAAATTTTATAAAAGTGGTGTTTTTTAAGTATGTACACGCATACATCAGGATGGCCATTTGAATCGAAGAAAAAATTCCCGGTCATTATTCGGTTTTTCTCGGTTCACAAACGTTTCTCACGATCAATAAAATTAAAAAATTTGAACTGTAACTCCAATTTCGTTTGTCTACTTGGTCCTAATCAATATTCTTATAATATTCATTAATTTTTTAAGATGGTGAAAAAAACGCTTTCTAGCTCAGCTGGGATATGAGCCCAGGTCCTTCAGATTGCCGGTCTGATACTCTACCAACTGAGCTACGGAAAGACGAGCATATTTTCCTCACAATCTCCTTACAAGCAGAATTTCAACGTCATTCCTTATACTTGTAAGATTTTTCTTCCCAAACATGAATTCATATTTTACTATTAATGTATTTTTTTGACCAGGGAAATTAATTAATAGTTTAAGATGTTAATCTTGTTTGCCTACTTGGTCCTAATCAATCAATCAATCCCCGCGGAGCTAGAGAGCGTTTTTTTCACAATATTAAAAAAATGAATCATTATTATAATAATAGGAGACTTGCATGTTGGTGGCGGTAGTGAGGAAGTGTGCAGGGCAGGCGGTGAGAAGTTTTTACAAAGTTTGTGTGAAAGATGTCAGTGGAGTGTGTGGGTGGAAGTCTAGGAGGTACGGTTGTGAGGGGTACATTGAGAAGAAAGAAATTAATTTAAATTGTAGTTGGGGGGGGGGGGATTCGGCTAAATAGGGAAAGGGAGGTTAGGTTTGCAAGGAAGCGGGGTAGTTTTGTGTTAAAGTTTTTTGGCCTTCATGGCGAGCAAGGGAGGTTCTTGTAGTGATGGTGGATGTTAGGGGTGAGAAAAGGGTGGCTAAAGTGGATGTGAGAGGTGAAATAGGGCAAAGAAACTGAAATTTTAGGGCGGTGAGCGGCAGCAGCCTTGAGTGACATCTGTGGGCGACAGTGAGTACTTTTGTGTATGGATAGGTTACAGTTACCGACAGAAGAGCGGGAGCTGGACAGCGAGAGTACTGGCAGTGCTGATAGTGAAGTAGACAGGGAGGAAATTTTCAGAGAGACGCGACGGCCCGTTGTGCGTAGCCCAGTGTCAAGTGGCGCGACAGGGAGGAGGAAGAATCAGAGCGGAAGAAGCGATCAGGCAAGGAAGAGAGCGTCCAGTGCAAGTGAGGGGGAAGATCTCTTGAAAAGGAAAAATTAAAGCAAAGAGAGTCCGGAGAAAAACGCGCTAGAGAGTCCCTTTAAAAAAAGCGAACGAACGCGTAGGTCACCCCTCCCCCCCCCCCTAAATAGAGGGCAGACGGAAAAGAAGGCTGTCGGGTTGCTGATAGGCGAAATCAGAGGGTTAAGGGAGGGCGTAAGGGGGGCTATGGAGCAGATGGAAAGTATGAGGGAGGACCTGAGGGCAAGAGATGAGAGATGGGGAAAGGAAGTAAAAGAGCTGAGGGGAAAAGTAGAAGGATTGCAGAGGGAGTTAGTGTCGGTAAGGAAGGAAAAAGAGGATAAAATAAAGGAGATGGAAGATGATATTAGGATGTGGAAGGAAAGGGCGGAAAAAAGGCTAGAGAAGGTGGAGGGCATGTCGGGAATGGTAGCAGTGGAATGGGAGGAAAGTAAGAAGCAAGGTATTTGGGAGAAATTGGAGATCATAATAGAACAGAAAGTGGGAGAGCGTAGGAATGAAAAGGAGGAGAGAGCGGATAGGGAAAGGATAAGGGAAATGAAGTTGAGAATGGAGAGAAAAGAGAAGGCAGATAGGAGAAATAATATAGTGATAAGAGGATTGAAGCTCAAGAGAGGGGGAAAAAGGGACGGGGTGGAAGCGCTGCTACAGACCATAGGGTGGGTTAAAGGCAAGGTAGGGAAAGTTAGGATGGAGAAGAGAAAGGAGAATAAAGCGGCGGTGGTGGAATTGGAGAGCTAGTAAGCAAAATTGGGGGTAATGCTTAACAAAAATAGGATAAAGGACAATAAGGTTTTTATCGATCAAAATTTGACGAGGAAGGAAAGGGAGGTTTAGAGAATGCTAAATTACGGGGCTAGGAAGGAGAGGAACGAAGGGAGAACAGTGAAGGTAGGGTATCGGAAAATAAAAATAGACGAGAAAATGTGGATATTGGACCAAGAGAAGGTTGTGTTGAAGGAAGTGCAGGGGAATTTGTTTCGGGGAAAGTAGGAGGGTGGGAGTAGAGCAGGATGGAGGAATGTTAAAGGTGTTGTACTGGAACGTAGCGGGGGTAAAGGAGAAAGATGAGGATTTCTGGAGGTATATTCAGGAATTTGATGTGATTGGACTGGTAGAGACGTGGGTAGAGAGAAAGGAATGGAATAGAGTAGAGCGAAAGTTGCCGTCAAAGTGAAAAGGAAAGAAAGGGCTAGCAGGAGAATTATAACAGGGGTTAGGGATGGATTAGAGGAAGAATTTCATATAGAGGGAGAGGGATAGTGTGTGCAAATAAGGGCTGTAAAGATAGGAGGGGTGATGTATAAGTTTGTGACTGTGTAAAATAAGGATGGAATGGAAAGGATTAAAGAAAGGGTAGAAAACTTACTGGGAGAGAGATGAGGGTATAGCGGTAATATGGAGAGACCTTAATGCGAGAATTGGGCGGGAAGGGGGCCTGTACCAGGAAGGGGAGAGCTTTGAAAGAAAATCGAAGGATAAAATAATAAATAAAGAGGGGGAGATTCTAAGAGACTGGCTAGAGAGGATAGAGAAATTCACAGTGGAAGGAAGGGTGGAATCAGACCATCAGCCATTGAGTTTGTGAATACAGGGGGAGGCTGGCGTAAGGCACGTTGGGGAAAAAGGGTCGTTAGGGGAGAGTGTCTTGCAACACGTGCCAAAGTGTACGCTTTTTTGTAGATCTAAAGAGCGCGTTCCCATCAATGGGTAGGGGGAGCTTGTGGGAGGCAATGGAGCAGAGGGGG
>NC_046665.1:13693671-13707947 GCF_010883055.1 Belonocnema kinseyi | reverse complement strand
ATGCCAATTAGCACAAATGGTAAGTTCCGACAGTGCCTACAAGTGTGCCTACTGGCCGCTAAATGGCAATACCGGTTTCATATGTATACACCTGGTATATAAGGAGACGAAAGAGAGGGTGAGAGAAGGGGAGGGAATCTCTGAGGGATTCTGGATGGATAGGGGGTTGAGGCAAGGGTTCCCGCTTAGCCCAACGCTTTTTGCAATTTTGATCGTGGATTTGGAAAGTAAGCAAGCGGCCGGAGTGGTAGGAGGAGTTAGGGCAGGAGGAGTCAGGATATGGTCACTTGCATATGCAGATGACATAGTGCTGTTGGCAAAGAGCTAAGAGGCTTTAAAGGAGATGATGAAGAGGTTGAGACGTTACCTGGACAAGAATAGGTTAGAGTTCAATGCGGACAAGTCGAAGGTTATGGTGTTCAGGAAAGAAGGTGGGAGAGGTGAGTGAGGGGAGTGGAAGTGGAGGGGAAAATCGGTACAGGAGGTGAAAGAGTTTGTGTACCTGGGCTTCCTGTTTCGAAGAAATTGGGGAGTGGATGGTCATATAAAAGAGAGAGTAAGAAGGGCAAATGTGGTGATGAGGCAGGTGTGGGGGCTGGGGAAGAGATTGTTCGCAGATGATTTTGAAAGGAGAATGAAATTGTTTGACTCGCTAGTGATGAGTGTCTTATTTTACGGAGTGGAGGTGTGGGGTTGGAAGGGAAGTGAGGAGGTAATTGGGTACAGGAGAGGTATGTGAAGTGGATACTGGGGCATGGAGAAAGAGAGGGCAGAAGGAGAGGAGAGAATAAGAGAGTCAAGGTATAACGAAAACCATGTGTGAATTATGCCAAGGGAGAGAGCGCAATATTTGTGTAAGAAGGGAGAGCAAGGAAGTTAGGAACTTATAGCGAGAATGAGGTGCGGGTGCATATATAAGTATAATAGGTTATGGCTTTTCTAGAGAGAAGAGAATGTGTAAATTGTGCGGGAGGGGGATGCAAAATTGGAGCATTGGTTGGAGGAATGTAAAGAGGTGGAAAGGAGGAGGATAAGGATGGAGGTATTGTTGCATGAAAGGGTTGACAAAAGGGCAGTAGCATGGGTAAAGGGGGTGTTGGGTAAGATAGAGAAAAAGAGAAGGAAGAAGAAAGAGGAATGGAGAAGAAGAGATTTTAAATAGGAGAGGAAGTAGATGAAGAGAAATGTAAATATTGTAAATAGTAGTTAAATATTAGGTGTTAGCTGCGGAGACAGAGGCTGTTAATGCGAGGCATAGCGACAAAAGAGCGAAATGCGTGCGAGGCGCAGCGAGGAAGGTTAGGCTATAGGAGCAAGCGGATTAGTTATAAGGTGTGGATGGATGGTACTTTGTAAGACGTAGTTGTAAGAAAATTTGGTAAAAAATGGAATTGTAAGCAAGTCAATTTTTAAGGCCAACCGGCCGAAAAATAAACGTTTATCTATCTATTGTAATAATATTGATTAGGACCAAGTAGACAAACAAAATTAACATCTTAAACTATTGATTAGTTTCCCTGGTCAAAAAACCTACATCAATAATAAAATATGAATTCATGTTTAGAAAGAAAAATCTTACAAGTATAAGGAATGACGTTGACATACTGCTTTAAGGAGATTGTGAGAAAAATATTCTCGTCTCTCCGTAGCTCAGTGGGTAGAGTATCAGACCGGCAATCTAAAGGACCTGGGCTCATATCTCAGCGGAGCTAGAGAGCGTTTTTTCACAATCTTGACGAATTAATCAATATTATAATTTAAAATGTTGAACTTTTATCAATTATACAGTTTAAAGATTCCAATTCAATTCTAAAAAGTCTAAATACACGTTATTATTTTCAATGCTCTAAAGTAAAGAATCAATGGATAGAATTAAAAATGTTCTAATGTTTATTATTTTAAACAGTTTTAAGCTGAAAACATTAAAAATTGTAAAAATTATATTTTTTAACTTAACAGTTCGTAAATTAGAAGTAAAATTATTTTTATTTTAAATAGTCAAAACATGCTTAAAAAGCTTGAAAATTTCATTTCCAAATCTTGAGAAACCTAGAAACTGTTTAAACTTTTTTCAAACTTAAAATTATTTTCTTAATTTTTTCAGAACTCCTAAATATTTTAATTAATAATGAATGTTAAGTGATCAATTTTTCAATTGAAAATTTCAACTTCAAATGCATATAATTTTTAATTGTTCAAGTCTTCAAGTTTGCGTTTTTAAATTCTTAAAATACAAAATTTAAGCTTAAAAATATAATAATACTTGAAAAAGATAAAAATTCGACTCGTTTTTTAGAAGCTATTAAAGTCAAACTTGGACCGATTTTTTTTCGAAAGATTTGTAAAATTACCGATCGAAAAATAAATTCTGTAAAATAGACTGTTGGAGGCACCTTACTTCAATTCTTCTAAAAGCTTATATTTCTCTTTGAAAGATAAACGCTTCCTCTTGATTTCCTTTGACACGATTAACCGCCGATGATACTGCCCTCTTTTTCAGACACTCCTACGTTGTAGTGGAGTTGTTGACTGACCAAGCAGCATTACTCTCTCGCCTCCTTGAATCGCCTTGTCCTCTATAACGGAAACTTGTCTTGTAGGATTGCGGTGTACTTTGAATAGAGGTGTATTCAAGAGTATATTTTCTCAATCCAAGAATATGTAGTATCGGAGCAATATACAAGTATCTCAATTTAACGAAAATTTGTAATTGAAAAGAGTCTGTTAGACAAGAAATTTGAATTCCAAGCGACAGTTTATGAAGATTCAAACCACGATTTCTCAACCAATAGAAAAAATTGGTGTTTTAAATTATTGTTTTACAGTCTTCATTTTTTAAATTATTAAAATATGTGATTCGGACAAACGCTTACTTACTGATATAATCGCACGTTTAAACGCTTTGAACAATTGCAGGAGCCGAGGGTTCGAACTCTACCTAAACTACCCAAACTAGTGTGCACTAACCGCGCGCTCTAACCACTTCGCTATCCCCCCATGTCCGGGCGTGAACAACTATGCCGAAGACTGAGTGGTACCAGGGAGTGGTGTCTCAAACGGTGTCGATAGGATACTAGGTCGTCTTCTAAAGTATTCAAACCTTACATTGTTTTAACCTTGACTACATAACATGCGCTATTGGATGCCCTTCATCCAAAATATCAAAGGAAACCACCTGCAAGGCGATGGCAAATTCTAAGGCAAACACAATCTAAAGCGGGACTCAGGCAAAAGAAACTGAGGAAATTCCACTCCCAAGCATGGGAATCGAGAGAGGAAGGCCTCATTGAACCCCTTGGAGGCAGGTTGTTCCAAACCAAGGACTAAGAAGCCAACGACAAACAATGTCCCAGCACCTACGACACCGAAACCAAAGAAGAAAAAAAGAGAGTTAGATACTGCTTCCAAATTTACGAGGAAACAAAGAAAGAAGCATAGGCGAGCTAGAACCGAGTCGGTCCTCATAAAACCGTCCAAAGGTTTGAGCTACGCTGAGGGTCTAAAGGACCTCAAAAAGAAGGTCAACCCTAACACCCTTGGTGTCACAATCAGAGGAGTCAGGGAGACGAGAAAAGGGGAAATCCTTATAGAGGTTGGCCTGGCGGCAAACGGTAGGACTAAATTGTCTTATGTTATCAAGCATCCTACATCTCGACAGAACTTGTGATGTTAAGGAGGTGACGGACGCCATCCGAAATCACTTCGGTGATTTGTCCCAGGTTATTATAAAAGTAAACATGACGAAGAGGGTCGTTCGGGGTCACTTGAAGGCATACGTAGAACTAAACGAGGAGCGGGCATCGAGGCTCCTGCATATAGGACATCTAAAAGTTGGCTGAATATCCTGCAGAGTGTGTGAACACCCCGCATTGCTTCCTCTGTGCTGCACGTACTGAGAAAACCCGGATTGACCATCGTCCGGGAACAATGCGGTGTTTGTCTTTTCGGGAGGCAACTCTATCAGGGAAACCTCCAAAAGGACAGCATTAGGAAAATCAAGTTGGAAAATAGCGGGACGCCAAGATACGGCGTATTGGTCTTATCCACATGTTTCTGAAGTAATGCAAAAGCGGATTCCGGAAACATGGATTGGCGAAAAGGGGGGTTTTCGTCAGTAAGAATCTGACACTAACCATCCAAAGAGTCGCCTAATCAGGTATACGATGGCTAGAATGGGTGTCTTATGCAAGATTTCCCCTTCTACTACAAAAAAACACTTCGCTATTGAAGAACATGGATTTCAAGGACAAAATCTCGTGTGGAAATTTCAAGGCAGCTTCGTAGAAAGTCGTATGGTAAGCCTAAACCATCTTCAAACTAAAAGTTGTTGAACTTAATTTTTGTTTCAAGAAAACATCTTTCTAATGATGATTGAAAATTTTCGAGACTTTAATATACCATTTTTTTATTTAGAAAGATTTAAGAATTGGACTTTCCTTATTTCAAAAACTGTTCAATACTTCTTTTTAATTTTATAAAATATCTGAAATTAACAAACAATAAAAAAAATGGAACTTATATAAGAAAAATGGAACTTATATAGGTTCCTATACAGGAACCTGTACAGAATCGTATATAGGATCTTTGTCCTCTTCCGTCTTTTCTGTCCTTTTTCGACAAATTAATTTTTTTATTTTGAATCTTATTTTTAACGATTAAAAGAAAATCTACTAGTCCTATCTAAAATGATTAATAATAAATTTATTGATTTTTTCAGGCGAACAACTTTTGTCTGTTAATTTCAGTTCATACCTTGTCTCGTTTTTTCAAAAAAATTTAATATTTTTATTTTGAATGTTATTTTTTACGACTGAAGCAAAAACTACGTGTTCTATCAAAAATTATACATGAGAAAATTCAATGAGTTTTCTGTATTTTTTGTCTTTTTAATTTTTTCATAGCTTGTGCCGTTTGTCAAAAAATTAAATTTTTGATTTTTATTGTTTTTTGCGCATAAAACAAAAACTGCGCATCCTATAAAAAAATAATTATTAAAAATTTGTAGCTCTGTTTGGATAAACAAGTTTTGTATCATTCTTTTCGTAGCTTGTGTCGTTAGTCCAAAATATGTTATTTTTTATTTTTAATGTTGTTTTTTACGACTGAAAACAAAAACTACGCATCCTATCAAAAAGTGGTTTGTATCAAATTTGTAGGTCTTTCCAGGGCGCGCAATTTTAGCTAATTCATTTTTTGACAAATTTGACAAAAAAATGAACTTTTGGATGTTTCATTATCTTTGGTACATTCAAATATTGAATTTTCAACTTTTCGACCAAATTAAAAAGTTCTTATAATAATCTTGTAGGACTTTCAAAAATCAACGTTTTGTTCTCTTGACTTTTTTTAAAGCATGCGTTGTTTGCTTAAAATGTTCATTTTAGATTTTGTCTTTATTTTATTTTGAAAGTGCTTTAACTCTGATCATTTTCTTTTTATGGAAAAAAGTCATAGATATAAATTGTTTCAGCTTCTTAGTACTATGAATAACTGTATATAGAATTTTTAAATCTTAAAAAATCTGGCTTCAAAAACTTTGAAAATGCACTTACTTTTTGAATTTTCATCTAAAATAGCTGGTTTACGAACTAGTTGTTTCTTTTAAGGCCTTAAAAAGGGTGCCAAACCAGAATTCAATATGATCAATTTTTTGAAAGTTATTGTGCCTACAGAATACAGAATGCAGACTACAAGCTGGAGATCAAACCTGCTGATTAGGATAAGAATGTAAAAAGAATTATAGAAGTATACGGTTGATCGCAAAAATGTTAACTATTTGTAGTCCAAGACATTTTCTATGATCAATGAATTCTTTGACTGAAAAATTTAATTTTATTAAGTTTTTAGAAATATTCATACTAATAATATCCACACTAAATTTTCTCTGATTAATGACATTTTAATATGATATTTTCTATGATTATGGAATTCTTTGACTAAAAAGCTTAATTATATTAATTATATTAAGAAAACTTAATTTTATTATGTTTCTATAAATACACATACGTATAATATCCACAATAAATCTAAACTTAATTATTTAAAACACCTACATTATACGCGCGCTACAGCACGCGGAAATCATTTCATTGCCAATCGATAATATAAAAGAAGGTTACTCTGATTATAATTCAAAACTGTTTAGTTTATTCATTAAAAAAATATCATGTGATAGGAAATTTACAACAATTAAATTTTGAATTTGAATTTCGAACTTTACAATTTGGATGTTTGCATTTTTAAATCTTTGACTATTAACTGGAAGTTGCACAACTATTTTCCTTTGAAAAAATATTAACATTAGAAAATTGATTTATTCAAGCTTTTAGTTAAAAATATTGAAAGCCTAAAATATTGTACTAATGTAAATTAGGGGCACTTAAGCATTGAAAATTGAATTTCTCAATTTTTTCTCTCAGTGAAAGAAATTACTACCTGATTAAAAATGCTTCGACTTAAGTTCGACTTGAATTTCCCCCAATCAAGACATGCTTAATTCAAAAAGTTCGACTTGAGCATATCTCAGTTTTGAGACGGAGCCAGACTTCAATTTATGTCTTGAAGACAAGTTTTTATGTCTGGAAGACATACATTTATCCCTTGAGTCGAATTTTTATGACTCCAACACGTGCGGTTTATAACTTCGAGTGTATACCTGCCCTAACAAAGGGGTAATTCTAACAATCCTAAGAGCTTATCTTTGTTAATGATTAAACAATCTTGTATATTTTTATATAATATATATATTAAATCAACATATTTACAAATCGTTATTTGTATATAAGCCAAAAAAGGTTCGATAATCTCAGCCAGACGTCGAAGCCTTGGAGACGAAATCCAGAAATAACCAAGTCGAACTCAAGTCGAAGCATTTTTACTCGGGTATATACATAGGTGTAAAGATCGTAGATATTTTTGTACTATTTTAGATAGCAAGTAAGAATGTAAAATTGAAAATTATGAAAAATATTGCTGCCGAATAAAGGAAATAGTTTTTAATTGGGAAGAAATTAATTTTGACATTCTCATCAGAGAAGGTATTAGATTTGTGTAAAATTTGACCCCCTCCCCAGTTTTTGTCAAATGTCCACGTTTTGAGACCCCCTAAATCCAAAAAACAGGTTTTTACGAATGTGTCTGCCTGTGTGTCTGTCTGCCTGTGTATGTATGCCTGCCTGTCTGTCTGTGAACACGATATCTGTTGAAAAAATTAATCTATTAGATTGCCCTTTGGTACACTCGTTCAATGTCCTAAACTAAAGGTCATGTTTGTTATCCACTAGAGTTACAGCATTTTAAAAATCCAGAAAAACAAACTAAAATGAACAATTTAAGTCAAACAACGCATGATACGAAAAAAGTCTGAAAAAGAAAAAATTTGATTTTTGAAAGCCCTACAAGATTATGATAGAAACTTTTTTAATTTGGTCAAAAAGTTGAAAATTCAAAATTTGATCGTAAAAAAATTTTTGAAACCAAATTTTTTTAAGATGTAAAAATTGTATGCACGGTTGTTCATAGTACTTCAAAACTCAAACAATTTATCCTTCGGACTTTTTTTTATAAAAAGAAAATTATCAGAGTTAGAGCATTTTCAAAATCCAAAAAAAAACAACTAAAATGAACATTTTAGGCCAAACAACGCATGATATGAAAAAAAGTCAAAAGAAGAAAAACTTTTCTTTTTGAAATCCCAACAAGATTATGATGACAACTTTTTTAATTTGGTCGAAAAGTTGAAAATTCCAAACTTGATAGTACCAAAAATGTTTTAAACCACATTTTTTCATGAGTTAAAAATTCTATGTACGGTTGTTTATATTACTCAGAAACTCAAACAATTTATCCCCATGACCTTTTTCTATAGAAAGAACATTATCAGGGTTAAAGCATTTGCAAAATCGAAAAAAATAAACTGAAATGAAAATCTTAAGCCAAAAAACGCATGATCTGAAAAAAAGTCAAAAGAAGAAAAACTTTGCTTTTTAAAAGCCCACAGGACTATGATAACAGCTTTTTCAGTTTGATCGAGAATTTGAACACTCCAAATTTGATTGTACCAAAAATAATGAAAAATCCGAAAATTCCATTTTTTGGGCAAACTATGCAAGATACGAAAAAAAATAAAAAAGCTCAAATTGCGCGCCTTGGAAAGAACTACAAATTAAGAATGAATCACTAGTCAACATAAGCTACGAGAAAAAATGAGGCAAAACTTGTTCATCCAAAAAAGAGCGATAATTTTTTATAGGACAGTTAGTTTTTGCTTTAGTCGTAAAAAATAACATTCTAAATAAAAATATTAAATTTGTTTGAGAAAACGACACAATGTATGAACTTAAATTACCGGACAAAAATTGTTCACCTAAAAAGATCGATAAATTTATTATTAATTATAGTCTTTGAAATTAATCTTTCAATTTAAAAAACCCTGTCAATATTTGCAAGATTGCATGATTTTTCCACTTTTTCCACAGAATTAAAAAAAATGCAATGACCCTGCCAAGTCTTCCAGGTTTTGCGTAAAAGAAAGAATTAACTTACGTTATGTCCAATTTGTTTTCTAAATCCACATTCATACCTTTCGTAACACAAAAGTTATAATTAGCCTTTCAACTAAACTATACTTCAATACATTTTTCCAATTTCACTTTAAAAAAACTTTAAATAAATTATTTTAAATAATCGGTTTTGAAAGATTTTGAATTACATGCTTAGAAACTTTTTTTAATCTTTGAAAGGTTTCAAGAGAATGAAAGAATATTCTTAAGATTAATACGAAAATAAGAAAGGATTTTTTTGTATTAATTTTTTTATAAAATTTAAAAAGATATTAATTTTTTTTTAAACATTTCTATAAATTCCGCGAAAAAATCGGAATATTTTGAGACATGTTTTTTAATTTTTTAATATTTTAAAATATTTTAAGAACAATTCGCTGCCGTTTTAGACATTCAGAAATTTCAGAAGATTCTGAGTGATTGAAAAAATATATTTCCGAAAATTTGCCAAATATTTTGTAAAAACAACTTACATTTGTACTTACATTTGTAACAGAAAAAATGAATTTTCTACCAAGATTAATTTTCAAGCATTAAAAAGACAAATTAAATAGTTCAATTTTCAACCCAAAAACAACGCATTAAAAAAAAAGGTTAATTTTCAATAAAAAGAAGAATTTTTAACCTAGAAAATTAATTTTCTGATAAAAAACAACAAACTTGAAAACAAAAATCTTAAAATTGTCAACCAAATAGATGAATTTGTAACTGAAAAATATCAATTTCGAAGCATAAATAAAATAGTTAAATTTTCAATTCAAAATCAACAAATTTCTAAAAAGAGTTAAATTTGTAATGAAAAACATGATTTTTAACCGAGAAGATATACTTTCTACCAATAAACAATGGATTAAAAAATATATAATAATCTTTAAACACCAAAAAAGTATTCATATTCAATAAAAATGTTTGTTATTTTCCACCATTTTTATTTTTTTCATCGTTATGTACTAAAAGAATGATTAAAATTTTGATTAATAGGCTCTTAAATTAATCTTTGAATACAAAAAGCAGTAATTTTTTCAAAAAGTTAAATTGTGAGTAATTTAAAAAATTCCCTTTAGATCTTTCAGATTCTTTTATGTTAACTTTTTAATTAAAGAATCCCAAATTCACCTAGCATGTACCAAAGATATCAATATCTTTGCATATACACGAAATTGCCCACTCTGATCTTCTCTACCGACATTGTCAAATTGGAAAAATGCCGCCTTGTTTGACCGCTCAAGTAGAACCGTCTATCATCTATTTCAGTTCGTAAACTGGCCTGAGTAATTGAGGGCGCTTTCTTTTAGTTCGTAAAAGCCTCAAGTAATAGGTGGCTTTGGCTAAAATCGTTCGAATCTTTTAGAAACCAGATACAAACTCCTCGCATAATGGGCGAACAAAATTGCTTGACACAAGACCCAATATTAATGTAATATTTATCTTTGTCTTGGACTTCATGCATTATGTCGTCTTCGAATTATGAAAAAGCTAATTAAATCGTGGCTTTCTGGTGACTTTAACGTAAGATTAGGACCGAGAACGAGAGATCGTTTGTCTGACCGAATGGAGCTTCTGAAATCTCAAGTGCCATGTGAATTTCAAAAAAAAACCTGCGTCGACTAACAATCTTAAAAAGTGAAAAGCTACTTAATTTTATTTCTTTTTACTCTGCTGTGGACCAGTTGTCCTAAAAAACGTATTGACGAATTGATTGTACAAATACTTTCTCCTTTTGCATAAAGCATGCAGAATTTTATGCTCTGACAATGTGTGTTTAACTTTAAATCAATATGCTAAACGATATCTGAGAGCTTTTTTTGTAGGATTAAAAGATTTTTACGGAAAAAAATCACAAGTATTAGATCATCATAACCTAATACATTTGGTAGATGATGAACGAATTATGGGATGCAGTCTCATCAGAATTTCGGCGTTTGTTTTTTAAAGCTATTTAGGAAAGCTTAAGAAAAAATTGAAAACACCAAATAAACCATACGTGCAGTTTTGAAGAAGAATTCATGAAGAAAATTCTGTATTTTCTCAAAAGGCAAATATATCTCGTGAAATTCGAGTTTTGAGATGGAAACAGAATAATATTTCAAAAATTAAATATAAACAGTACACTATTGAATCTGAGTAATGAATCGTGAATTGAATCGAAAGTTGTAAAAATGTCAATAACTTTAAGATTCAATGGAAGCCAACGCGTATTTATTATACCTTTCCTTCATAAGGATATGTAAGTTGCTTCAAGAAACCGAAACTAAAACTGGAATTTTGTAAAAAGCACACAGTTTTTAATATTAGGGATAGAACTAGAACTTTTGTTTGCATGGTTCTTATGGGTCGTTATCAAAAAGTTATGAAATTTGATTCCCGGCAGTTTTGCCTATTTTCTTGATTTAATAGATTTTTTTAAAATAGTACTAGGATAAAATACTCACAGCAAAGTACTTTTCCAAAGATTTTTAAAATTTGAGTTGCTTTTTCTTAGAAATAGGACATAAAATTATTGCTCAAATTTCCATTCTGTAACATTTCACCAAATAAAAATTTGCACACAAAGATTGATATACTTATGATAAAAGAATTTAGCTGATGATTACTGCTGATAGAAATTATTTGTATTAAGTTGGGGAAACTAAAAGTTATCAATAGAGATAAATCTGTCAGTTCTAAAGGTCTTAAATTATGCTTATAAATTTGTCCCTAAAGTTTTGTTTCCGCTTAGCAACACCGATATTTTAGGATAGAACTCAAAACGAATCACATTTAAGAATCTAAAAAAAAAATATATATATAATTAATTTTCTTTCCGTGTAAGTGTTCATATAAGCACAGTAGTGATACTTGTTGTTCAGACTGCAAAAAATTTTCAAAATGTGCATCGAATTATTTTAGAGTTACCGAATTCGGTAACATTTTTTTACAATTCCTGATCAAATAAAACTTAAAATATGGATGCACTGCCAAACAGAACTCGGAGAAAAAATTTTAAGACCTTTACCAGATTTTTATGTCCACTTTAAATATTTTAAAAATAATTTCGAAATTTAATATTCTGCTCGCTTCACTCGTTCCACTCAGTAACTCTGTATAATACATAATTTATGGTTTAAAATTTATGAACCCTAAAAATATTATTCTCGATATCTACAATTGGTACTTTCGTTCTATTTTAGGTGTTAAATATTGCGAAAAAAATGTTTCAGATGATTTTTGAAAATCCCATTTAAAAAAAGGCCTTAGTTACCCTGCTTAAAATTCCGGATAAGATACGATAGAAGCCGGACACGCACCTCATAAAAACCGGATGAGTCTTGTATACGGGACCATCTGGTCTCTATACGCATAATTATTTCCTATCAGGAATTTTGTCTAAATCAAAACGATCATCTACCCGGGTCTATGCGGGATCTATTTGGGATCCCTCGAAGTTCACAAGAAGAGTCTATGCGGGCCTATCAGGGACAAAGCTGGGAGGTTACGGTTAAAAAAGAAACAAGTCCTAAAGTGTATGTTTGTCCAGGTCTATCTGTGACCTGTTCGGGACCCCTCAAAGTTCACAAAAAGCGTCTATCCGGGTCTATCCGGGACATGTCTGGGAGCTTACCGTTGAAAAAAGAAACAAGTCCTAAAGTGTATGTTTATTTGGGTCTATCTGGGACAAATTCGGCGCCCCTCGAACAGCACAAAAAGCGTCTATCCGGGACTATCCGGGACCTACCTGTGAGTGTACCGTTGAAAAAAGAGACAAGTCGTAGAGTGTATGTTTATCCGGGTCTGTCCGGGACTCATATGGGACAGCGGAACAAAAAATCATTTTCTTCTAAGTTGAAATGAAGCGTCTATCTGGTCTATCCGGGACCTATTCTGGACACGAGAAAAAAAAATTTGTTTCCTTCAAGTTCAAAATAAACGTCTAAACGTGTCCATCCGGGAGCGATCTGGAAGTTTGCAGTTAAAAAAATCAAGTGCTACAGTGTATGTTTATCTGGGCCTATCTGGGACCTGTCAGGGAATATGATACCCAAAAACAAAATCCGATCCTACACAGTATGTTTGACCGGTTCTATCCAGGGTCCATACGAGTGGCGAGAACAGAAATTGATTCCGTCAGTAATGAAAAAGTATTTCTATCTTGGTATATCCGGGACCTGTTTGGGACATAAAAACAAAAATTAATTTCCTAAAAGTCAAAAATAACGAATTTAAAAAATGTTTAATGTCGTGAATATATAAAACACGATTTCATAAAAAATCTTAAAATTTATTTTATTTGTTTCCACATTCATGTGGATTCTGCTGGTTTTTGCATGTATTAGGCATCGTTGGGATATACATAGTATCGTCAAAATTAATAAAGACACATTTTTCATGTAATAAATTTCTGTTTTCGCCATCCGGATGGACCCTGGATAGAACCGGTCAAACATACTGTGTAGGATCGGATTTTGTTTTTGGGTATCATATTCCCTGACAGGTCTCAGATAGGCCCAGATAAACATACACTGTAGCACTTGATTTGTTTAACTGCAAACTTCCAGATCGGTCCCGGATAGACACGGTTAGACGATTATTTTGAACTTAGAGGAAACAAATTTTTGTTCTCGTGTCCAGAATAGCTCCCGGATAGATCCAGATAGACGCTTCATTTCAACTTAGAGAAAATGATTTTTTGTTCCGCTGTCCCAAATGAGTCCCGGGCAGACCCGGGTAAACATACAATCTACGAAATGTTTCTTTTTTCAACGGTACACTCACAGGTAGGTCCTGGACAGACCCGGATAGACGCTTCTTGTGAAGTTCTAGGGGTGCCGAATAGGTCCCAGATAGACCCGGATAAACATAAAATTTTAGGAGTTGCTTCTTTTTTCAACGGTAAGCTCCCAGATATGACCCGGTTAGACCGGGATAAATGCTTCTAGTAAACTTCAATGTGTCGTGAATATGTCCCAGGTGGACCCCCGTATCCCAAATAGATCCCGCATAGTCCCGGGTAGAAGATCGTTTTGACTTTGACAAAATCAATTTCTGGTTCCGCGTCCGGGATATATACCAGATAGATCCGGATAGCTGATCACTTTCATCTTTATTAAAATACAGGATTGGTCAGGTCTCCCTGATAGAACCCGGATAGATTCGTGAAAGTTCCGGATAGGAAATAATTATGCGTATAGAGACCGGATAGTCCCGTATACAAGACTTATCCGGTTTTTATGAGGGTCACGTCCGGTTTTTATCGGATCCTATCCGGAATCTTAAGCAGGGCAACTATGGCCTTTTTTAAATGGGATTTTCAAAAATCATCTGAAACATTTTTTTCACAATATTTAACACCTAAAATAGAACGAAAATACCAATTGTAGATATCAAGAATAATATTTTTAGTGTTCATAAATTTTAAAACATAATTTATGAATTATACAGTGTTACTGAGTGGAACAAGTGAAGTGAGCAGAATATTAAATTTCGAAATTATTTTAAAAATATTTAAAGTGGACATAAAAATCTGGAAAAGTAGTTAAAAATTTTTTTCCAGAGTTCTATTTGGTAGTGGATCCATATTTTTAGTTTTATTTTTATTTTATCAGGAATTGTAAAGAAATTGTTACCGAATTCGGTAACTCTAATATCATAAGATGCACATTTTGACAAATTTTCGCAATCTGACAAAAAAATAGCACTACTGTGCTTATATGAACACTTACACGGGAAGAAAATTAA
>NC_046665.1:13690839-13693571 GCF_010883055.1 Belonocnema kinseyi | reverse complement strand
ATTTTTAAATGTGATTCGTGTTGAGTTCTATCCTAAAATATGGGTGTTGCTGAGTGGAAACAAAACTTTAGGGACAACTTTTGTAAGCATAATTTAAAGGCCTTTACAACTGACAGATATATCTCTATTGATAATTTTTAGATTTCCCAGCTTAATACAAATAATGTCTATCAGCAGTAATCATTAACTACATTCTTTTATCATAAGTATATCAATCTTTGTGTGCAAATTTCTATTTGGCGACATGTTACAGAATGAAAATTTGAGTTATATTTTTATGTCCAATTTCTAAGAAAAAGCAACTCAAATTTTAAAACTCTGTTGAAAAGTACTTTGCGGTGAGTATTTTATCCTCGTACTATTTTTAAAAAATCTATTAAATCAAGAAAATAGACAAAACAGCCGGAAATCAATTTTCACAACTTTTTGATAACGACCCATAGGAATCATTCAAACAAAAGTTCTAGTTCTATCCCCAATATTGAAAACTGAATGTTTTTTTTACAAAATTCCAGTTCTAGTTTCGGTTAAGAAAATTCAGAATTTTCTTCATGGATTCTTCTTCAAATCTGCGCTAATGGTTTATTTGGTGTTCTCAATTTTTTCTTAAGCTGTCCTAAATAGCTGAACAAAACAAACGCCGAAATAATGATGAGACTGCATCCTATAATTCGCGCATCATCTGCGAAATGTATTAGGTCATGATGATTTATTGCTTGTTATTTTTTCCGCAAAATATGTTTAATCCTACAAAAAAGCTATCAGATATCGTTTAGCATACTTATTTAAAGTTAAACACACATTATCAGAGCATAACATTCTGCATGCTCTATGCAAAAGAAGAAAGTGTTTGTACAATCACTTCGTCAATACATTTTTTAGGACAACTGGTCCACAGTAGAGTAAAAAGAAATAAAATTAAGTAGTTTTCCACTTTTTAAAATTCTTAGTCGACGCAAGTTTTCTTTGAAATTCACAAGGCACATGAGATTTCAGAAGCTGCATTCGGTCAGACAAAAGATCTCTCATTCTTGGCCCTAATCTTACGTTAGAGTCACCAGAAGGCCACCATTCAATCAGATTTTTCATAATTCCAAGACATCATAAGTGCATGAAGTCCAAGACGATGGTAAATATCATATTGTCATCATATTGTCACAAACAAAGCATTTTACTTGCACCGTAAAATGTTTTCCAGCATTATCAATTCCATGTTTAAGCAATTCATTTATTTCATCCATAAATATTGTGAGATAAACATCAGTGCTTGCTGGCTTTACTTTTCCAATATATATTGATCATGGGAATGTTTTGTAAATATTAGGATTGAAATTAATTTGATAAACATGAGGCCAAAGTTTTCGTTACATGCTTCTATACCTCTTTTTAGGCCGAAATAAGCAAATTCTCTAACATTTCCTTTCCTTTCCTCCATATCCCCAAGTGTATATTTCGCACTTGAAGTGTAAAGGAATGTTTTTGCGGACTTACAAAGAAGGTACCCGAGGTGTACCTCACCGATTTTCTTGAAATTGTGATATGTTGTAGAACATCAAAAAATATTCGACACGTATTTTTTTATGCGTGTCCACAAGCCCATTTAAGGGGTGAAAACCACACTTGAAGTTCACCCCTAAAAACACATTTTTTTAATTTCTCGAATACAATTCGTAATTTTTTACTGAAACAAAGTGGGTAACACTTGTTATTGGAAAGCACATATTTATGCATTATTTTTAGTCATCAGACTCGCAACCCCCGTTTTTTATTAATGAAAAACTAAATTTGATGGCCATTTTTTTCACAATACACATTCCAAAATCTGTTGAATCTTGACAAACTTAATTATTTTATGCTAACATTTATACTGTTATATTTCGTTATTCCATTACTATATCATGGTGTAAAACTCTTGGATACTATTAAAATTGTTAAGTAAAGTTGATGTAGTTTGAAATTTTCTGAAATCAGCCCTTACAAATGAATTCATCCCTAAAATTCAATCACAAGTATTATTTTTTCATTACTTAAAAATACCCTCGGACTATTCAGTGGCGTAAAACGTGTAATAATATTAGTTCACATCCTTGGTATTGAATTAGAATTCTTTACCTCACTAATGTATCAACCCCTATTTTTCAATAAAAAAATGACACCCTTTTCAATATGAAAATACTAGTTTTTTGAGTTTGATGAAAAAAATTTTGGCAGTATGCACAATATCCAAATACGAAATCGACTGTTCTCACCTTAATAAAAATAACCTATAATAAGGGGTGAACCAGCCCCACAGGAGATATTGTCGTATCTCTATGATTTTATTCCTTTTCTATGGGACTTTTAAAGTTAATAAAAAATTAATGATTCAAAGCAAGAAGAACTAACTAACTATCGAATAAATTCATACGAAAAATAAACGTATAAACGCTTGGAAAACAAATTAAGAGAAGTAAACAGCTTAAAATAACAAGATAAGATTAAAGTTATCATTTTCTTGTTGTTGTTGTCGAGATCGGACGGTGCGAAAAACCTCAACGATTAAATTATCAAATCAGTAAGTCGCCTTGCCGTGTTTTGGATAGATAAGACCTTTTTCGACGATGCGATCGCACTTTTGAACTCACAATCAACTCGCCAAAACAACACTCGAATACTCGATATTACCTCTCATCATCAGTCTTTAGTCAGAGCTTCATCGAGCTCGTTTGAATCAGTATATTAATTGTGAGTGC
>NC_046665.1:13683851-13690739 GCF_010883055.1 Belonocnema kinseyi | reverse complement strand
AAGAACGCTATAAATGTCAGAGGGCTATCACGCAGATTCGGAATCAGGAGATCAGCCTGAACAAGAATCATTAGGAACATTGCATATCAAACGCGAATCCGATTGAAGTGGGTATGGCGTCCGACTAACATGTCATATGAAAAGGAAAATTACTTTCCTGGAAAACCAAACGATAAAATGTCTTTATTGAGCAATAATTTTTTATATTAGCTTTCTTTCATTTAATATTTTACCAATAAACAATATATAGTGCGTCAGATCAATGGATCATGAACAAAAAGTAACTATAAATAGCTGCACGACTAAAAATAAAATAAATTCCTTAATATTAGTGTTATTTCTCTACTTTCTTAAGATGAATTAGTAAGTTACAATATAAGAGTTAATAATAACGTTCTTCAATCACTTTAATTTCTCAGTGATTCTAATACAAATTTTGAGGTTAGGAAATATATATCTGCTAATTTCAAGGATTATACGGACTAAATCATGTACATTCTTAGACATATATAAATAGAGCAGTTTCCTACACCATTAACATATAGAATACTTACTTAGTGATAAATTAAATTAACAAATAATCTGCACTATGAGACAGCACTGACAACACAGGCAACTTTATTCTTTTATTTCCTTCGATTTTGAGCACTGCGGCAAAATTGCGGAATACTGGTGAAACTTTAAAAGTGGCGCGATTGTATGCAATAAATGTAATTTTTTGTCTTTTATGAATTAGTTTTTTAATGACGCCTTCTTTTTCGAAGTCCAAATAGAAGTACTTTCTAGAGCCAAGCTAGATTTAAGACGGAATTTTTATATTAATGTGATGTCAAATTCTGTCTAGCGACATTAGCGGGTCTACATAGAACTGCGTGATGGATTTTTCTTCTAGTAGCTATAGATAGCGTCAATCTTATTCGGCGTGAATAGACAGCCACGAATAATCCAGTGATGGTGCTAGAATAATTCCAGTCTGCCAGGAATTATTACCACACGGGACGCCCCTACTCGCTCCCTGATTCGCGGTCCTTTTTCACGGAGCGCGACTTTCATTGGGTGGGCGCTTTGTCGTTTAGGCATCGTCACGGATCCAAAGAATGGTATTTTGGACTTTTGCAATTTTCTTTCATGAAAAACGCAAAAACGCTCAACTATTGTTTAATTGTATTCCACATATCGCGACTCTTGTTAAAGAACTATACCTGCAAATTTAGAACCTACAAAATAAGTAATAGTGTAAAAAATCTGTCAAAACTGTATCTTTTCCTGAAATAAGAATATGAATCTAAAAATTGGGAGTCTCCCGTGTAGTACCTATATTTAGTTTTCCCCTCTAGAACGTTTCAGAACTAGAACCAAAGATTTTCAGTGTGATTCAGTAACGAGCATTCGACGGCGACGATACGCGCCCTGCATCGCTTACGCCCAAATTAGATCAGTGTATCTAAACGCGACAAGCTAGTTTTGACGTCTTATAGAGTGTCTTAGCTTCTTTGGCTAAGTTCAACATAGAGAAAACGTATCATAGGCAGAATTACTCGTAAGGAAAATACTATATTTTCAGTGGAATTTTTGAAACTTTAAGATAATTTTCTGAAATTTACTACAATTATATAAAATTTTAATACAACCTATTTCAAAGTATCACATATTTGACTGTCATATGCAATATGAAATCAAATTCAGGTCATCCTAGATAAAGAAAAAATGTATGATTATTCCGTATAAAAAATCAGTTTCAGGTTGCGCCTTATGGGTA
Source organism: Belonocnema kinseyi (assembly GCF_010883055.1). Classification (NCBI taxonomy): domain Eukaryota; kingdom Metazoa; phylum Arthropoda; class Insecta; order Hymenoptera; family Cynipidae; genus Belonocnema; species Belonocnema kinseyi. The sequence continues at coordinate 13,688,980 of NC_046665.1, read as the reverse complement.
CAAGTCCATTTTTATCAATTTTGACCACTGAAAATGGGTCATAAAATAAACAAAACCAGTCTGCTCTACAGAAGGTAATGAATTGTTATAGAATAGGGTTGTTTCCAAAGTCAGATATCATTTTTCCAATGAATGGATCTTTTATTTTATCAATTTCTAATTTTAAAAACGTCCATAAAATCAGCTTATGTGTCAGTAATTCTCAAATATCTTTTTCTGCGCCGATGATTTGTTTTGGTTATGTGCACAACGAGAATAGAAATCTCAAAATATTGTTTTTAAAAATGTCAAAGGAGTGTTTAGTAAAAGCCAATGGCGAAAATCTACCGAAAATAGATATATTTATTGTATCGGTGTATTTTAAGAGTAATTGTGACTCAAGTGCAGAAATATGAAGAGTGAAAATAAACTGGTAAGCGCATGTATAGATATATTACTTCTAACAATTGCCGTACAATTACATTTTTTCATAATTGATCAAACTTCTCAAAACGTCAATTGTTTATTTTATATATATAAATGTTTTATATGTGTATGTACGTATGTGTTCTCAAAAGATTTCACTTCATAACTTACAGCCTTATAGGATATGTTTCGCTTTTGTGATATAGAATTTCTTGGAAAAATACTATGACGTCCACGTCACATTGCTAATTATGAAAACCTCTGAGTCACGTGACACCAACTTGAGTAAGAGTTTTACCACCTTCAATTTATAATAATTTTCTTCTATTGAACGACTAAACAGAAAAAAAATGTATAGCCCACCTTGAGTTTTAGTTAAAATTATGTATTAAAAAATTATTTGATCTAAAATTGCGAAACAACCCTATTCTCAGCCATATTTACTATTTTATAGAATATGCTAATATTATATTCCGTGTTACATATCGCTTTGTTTGTTTACTTTAGTGCAAAAATCGAACTATTGAAACATATATACCTAATTATTAATTTGCAACTCTAACGTGATTTTATATACAGAATAACCGTACATCGTTTCTTTATACAGACTTACCTGAACTTCATTCCATATTGCATTAAGCAGTCTATATTTACTATAAAATGTAGTATTTCCGATACGGAGCATTCTCTTCATGAAATTTGAAAAATCGAAATACCGTTATGAAATATCGGTGACAATTCTACATATATTCAGAATATTTTAATATTTTATTTGATCAAGTTCTAAAATGTATTGCGTATTTTAAGGATGATATATATACTCAACAAAATGAAGAAAAATGTGTTTCTCATAATGTTCGTGCTTACTTATGTTCCTGCTTATAATAAATCTGCGTCTTTAAAAGTCGGTAAGTATATTTTATGAAATAGCTCCCCCAATGACTGTATTAGTAGAGTTCTTTATGTAAAAATTTATTGTGGTACAAGTGCGGAATGTAGGTAGTTTCTCATGCATGTGATTTTGCTGTATAAACAGAATACGCGGCGCCAACGACCTGAAGATGAGTCTATGACAAGTACCCAGTGGTCACAAAACTATAAACATTCCAAGGACGTCCTTTGAACGTTCCACGGACGACCAATGTCAGTTTCATCCACATCTCTGAAGCGTCGAATGTTTTGAAGATGCCCGAAATACATCTTAAACACATATGACGTTCTCGGGACATCTTGTGTACTGACATTAGACATCTTAAGAGCATCTATAGGATTTCCAAAACACACGTTCCAAAGATTTAGGGTTGTAAAAATTTGTAAAAGAAAAATGATGTAGAAAACAGTTTTGACAACTGAAGAATGGAAGATTTTATGGCGCGAATATGATGTTTGCAATATTAATTAAAATAATTCGCGTATTCAAATTTGATCTTACGGTACTTATCAATCTTTTTTCTATATTTTATTAATTTGTGAACTATTATTTGTAGTTTACCATACACGTTGTGGCTAGCCTGTCGGCGCCGGCAACATTGTTCGTTGCCGGCATTTTTTTCCTTTTCCATTTTTTTCCATTTTTGTTTAAATCTTATACTGATGTATGTTGATGCGCTGATCACAAACCTGGACTTGAAAACACCTGTAAATATAATTTTGCGTGTCAAACTTAAAAAAAAAACGTTTTTCATTTACGAAGTTTACACACTATCTTTACCGACAAATAGCATATTTGAAGCATACGAAAGGAACTTTTACGCACTTTAGAGTAAGGTCATGTAATTGAGGAGTTATTTTGATAGTTTTTGGCTTTTGATGCTTTTAACGAAATGGTCTATGTATAAATCACATTTTGTCGTCGATTTGCGACTGAACAATTACTATTGACCCCTACACCTTCTAACATCTCGTGGGGGACGAGTGTTTTGTTTTATATTATTTTTTTAATGGCATAAACAAATAATTTTATCAGAGAAATTTCTTTAATGTTCAAAACTGTATGAAATAATTTTAAAAAATTGTAAATAACAATAATTACAAAGAATGTATTTCTGAATGAGCAATTTTGTTTAAAAATGTGCACAGTCTTTAAACTAATTTATTTATACAATTTTTATACAATTATTTTCATTTAAAATTCAAGAAATAATTTCCATATAATTTAAACATTGATAGAAAATTTCTTTGATACAGATATTTGATCATTGTGTTTTTATTAAATAATTTTTTATTTAAAGAAAAACAATTTTTTAATTTCTATAATTCAGGAATTTCATAATTCGGGAATTTTTTACGGGGATTTTATTATTCGGGAATTTTACAGGGTTGGAAATTTTGTTTTTCAGAATTTTTCAGTCGTCTCATTTGGCAGTATAAATTAAAATATTTAAAATATGTACAAACACTGAACATCTGAAGAAAATGTGCCAAAATTTGCATAAGTATTGCTAAATAATTGAATTTTGAAACAATGCATCTTTAAAGTTCTAGATTTGATAAATAAATAGAGTGATAAAACAAAATAAAAAAGCACAGTTTTTCATCAATATAATATAATAATTATGGTAGTATTATTTATTGTGATTGTAATAATTATTAACATAAATCAATAGCCAGAAATAAAAAATACTAATAATTATGGAAGAACTTAATAAAAATAGAATATTATTCATTTTATACAAGTAATTATTGAATAACTAATCAGAGTAAATATTTAAGTCAAAACTTAAAATAAAAACGAATAAAATAAATGGAGTATATTATACTGCTTAGCTTGAAATGATGCAAAATATAAATTTTGCACATTTTTTTTCAATTATCTAACATTGTCTATTTGTAATCAGTAATTACTTTTTGCAATTATTAATTTAGTTACAATTTTTAATGTAGAATATTGTTATAGAAAAATTAACTTACAATTATTAATTTACTATTTGATTCTGATTCCCAGAAAGGATTGTTTATATCTATAAGTTTTTACTATAATTGAATTCTTTTTGAAGTGTACGTTAGAGTTATTATACCTTCTTATACTTCTATTTAAAAAAGAGAAAAGTTTTAGGAAATTACCGAGATGCAAGCTTTTAAAATTTTCATTCATGTAGAAAAAATGTCTAACACAAAATACCTTTAAAATTTGAAAACTATTTTTTTTTTATATTGATTAAATTTAAAATTATCTAAGTAAGTTTAATATATTAATTTTTCTTAATATATTTGTGGGTGATAATCGTCGTAAAAACATTTATAACATAACATTTTTCGACCAAAATTGCAAAAAATTACGGTAAATTACGATTATGCAAATAAATTAATCGAAAAGTGTATGCATGATAGTGATTTCCCAATAATTTTACTATTTTAGAGGGGGAAAAATTGATCGCCGGGGCATTAAAAATGATCATTTGACCTACTTGCAATGCGAAAAATAGAAAAAAAAGTTGTCAAATAAAATATTTGAATCAGGCAGCATGGTCATCAGATCTGGAAAGAGCAGCGCGTGACTCGGTAGACATTTGGCAGCCGCGGCGACCATGATTTTCATACGCCCATAATATTTAAACTAGTGCCCACTTACAAAGAAGCCGGGACACGTTTCTAATTAATGAAAAGAGATATTTCGGGTTCCAATCGTGTACAAAACGTCGTTTTATATACAATTATAACCCAAAATATCTCTTTTTATTAAAATGAATCATCGCGAAAGCATTACGTTTATTACGTGCCTGATTATTTGACATATTATTTAACATACTATCGATTTATGACAGTTCAATCAAAAAGTCAATGCTGCAGAGGTGGCATTTCTCTTATAATTTTAAAAGTGTCAAATGAATGCCATCAGTATTTATGATATCGTCCTCAGCATAGCATCGTAGCTTTACGGATAAGGTGTGAGATTTGAAGCGCCCGTGTAGAAATTGCCCTAATAGTCTCTAATAATATTTAGGCTTTGTTAGGGGCCTCAAAAGCTTACCTTTTTATTAGGTTTGCCCCCATCAAGACCTATTATGATCCGAATATTGCAACCCTTTTAATTCAGATGACTTCCATAATAAGCCTTTTTTTATACATTTTTATTATATTAAAACAGTATTCGTAATTTCTTTTCATCGATAAATTGTATCATTTTATCACTATCAACTTTGCAGATACCTGGAACTATCAATTTTATGGAATAGTGCATACAAATTCAAAAATCTGGACCTAACCTATAAATAAATACGTCACTTCACACGCAGAAAAAAGAATTGTACCATTTACAAATCAAGAATTGTAAAGGGTTTCTTGTGACCGTAACAGTATAATGGCCATTCCAAAGTAACGGATGGGACATTTGCACGTATAAAAACTTTAAAAATCCTTATTTAAAACAACTATATCATATTTAAGCTACGCTATCTGTACAAAGATGCATGAACTTGTAATTTTCCAGATTCTAAAATTCTATTAAAGTGGATCATTTTAATGTTATAAAACGAAAAAGAGGGTAACGGATAGAACTCGTACGGGACTCACTTACAGACTTACTTTTCCTTTTAATCAGAACTCTGCGAATTGAGAATAGTTATAACATCAATTTTTGTGTAATGGATTTTTCTTTTGAAGATTTCTTTTTATATATGTTAAGTTCGAAAATATGTGAATTACAATTTTTGATAAAATTCTTCTTTTAGGTACCGGATGGGACATGTACGATCAGGAAGTTAGTTTGGAGGCTTTACAGATAA
>NC_046665.1:13678622-13683751 GCF_010883055.1 Belonocnema kinseyi | reverse complement strand
CTATATCTATAAAATTAATACTAATATCACAGTACTTTTTTATTTAATCTTCAAAATCACTTCGGAGTACCCATCGCTGTATTTTAAACGTATATGTGTTGTGAGGTGCTTTAAATATACTTCGGATCCGCAAAGGAAAATTTTGAGTTCATGCAGCGTAGACTTCGAAGTTTGCCCAACAACGAACCGAAAATTGTCAAATTTTTTGAAATGATGGAATGCGCTTAAGCCTAAGACAGTCTTGCATTCTTTGAGCGCCACTTGCACTTTTAAACATTATTCTACCTCGCATCAAGGAATTTTTGATTCTCTAAGCCTAAGGCAGGGGTCTTCACAATCCACAGGTGCAGCGTGACCAAGGATCACTCGACCTTTTTGAAGATCTACCAATTTTTTTTCGACGGTAAACTGAGATAATATTTATGATCCCATACAACAAAATCTCAGTTGAAAGGGCTCGGTTCTGAACGTTGAACCTGGAAGAGCTTTTTTCTGGTATAACTTAACAGAACTTGTAACCAAAGGGATTTGGTTTAAAGTATTTAAAATTTTAAACTAACTAATTGCGGATACTTGTTTCTAAATGAATTTGTGCAACATTCAGAATTCAAATCTTGTATTAAATTTTATCATTACAAATTCAAAGCTAATTCAACCGTTCAAAATGGAATTATTAAAAAAATTAACTTTTAAATGAAAATAATTTTTAATTCGAGGCGATTCAAGTTTTAAAAATTCCTATTGTAAACTTATAAATTTCTTGATCAAAAATAAATAATCCCAAATAAATCGAAAGCATTCAAATTTTAATTATTTTTCTTATTGAAGAATCTCTAAATATAAGTATTTCCGATTAAGATTTCGAAAATGAAAAAAGTTCAAAATGTTAAAAATAGAATTATTTGTAAATCAGGAGTATAAAAATTGTATCATTAGAGATTCAAAGCTAACATTATTGCGTCCAAATTCAAATTATTCGAAAATTTTAACTTTTAAGTAAAAATAATTTTCCGTTCAAAGTGAGTCAAGTTTTAAAATTGTTAATTGTAAACTAAATTGAATGTTTCAAAGTCAAAGCTGCTGAAATTATAGAATTTAAAATTGTTATTACGATTAAATTTATTTACAAAAAATTTCATGAAAAAATAGCATGGAAAAATAATTAAGTAAACATTGTACTGAAATCACATCAATTGTTCAAATTATTTAGTAGAAAATGTATGTGATTAATGTGATTAATTAAAAATTCGCCCTTTTTGATAGAAATTTATCTCAATTGAAAATTCAACTATTTGTATAAGAGTTTATGTATTTTGTTGAAAATTAATTCGTTTAGTTGAAAGTTGGACTTTTCTTATTTGAAAATAATGTATTTCGTGTAATTTTTGTAAAAATAGTAGAAAAATAGTGTCATTGTTCCAAAAGAGCTTAAAATAGTTTAATATTGTGGTGACCCCGAGGCCTGTAGTTAGAAATTCAGTCACTTCTGGAAATTAGTACAAATTTTTAATCATTAAAATTTATAGTATTTCAAATTTCTTAGTTTTAAAGATTTTAATTTATACAAAACCTCTGTCAAATATCTTTTCCGAGGAGTTTTAATTGTAATCTATTTATTTTTTGTTTATCTGCTAGATTTGATGTTATAAATTATCTAGATCCATTTAACAATTTTTATAAACTCTTAATATTAAAAAATGGTTTATTATGGACTTAAAAATGAATTATTTTTAATATCTGAAATATTATTTGGAATTAATTTATTTTATTGAGACATCATTTTTTATGTAATTATAATAATTATAAAATTAAGATATATGTTTAATAAAATTAAATCTTCATTTTAAAATAAAATTTTTAATTATTCATAAACAAATTGATTTTCAGTTAAGTTGAATTGTAAGTATAAAACATTAAAGTTGCATTAATTATTTTATTTAACATCATTATACGCTCATTCCAAAGAAACGGATGGGACATTCGTACGCATAAAAACTTGAAAAATCCTCATTGAAAAGAACTATATCTTCCTTAAGCTAGGCTATCTGTACAAAGATGCACGAACTTTAAACTGTGAAGATGGGACTCGTACGGGACTCAGTTTCAGGCTTACTGTTGCTTTCAATCAGAACTCTGCGAATTGAGAATGGTTATGACACCAACTTATTTTGTAATGGATTTGTCTGTTGACGTTTTCTTTTTACATATGTCAAGTTTGAAAATATGTTAAATAGAATTTTGTATAAAATTCTTGTTTTAGGTAACGGATGGGATATAGCAAGGTAACGGATGGGACACGTGCGATCAGGAAGTTAGTTTGCAGGCTTTACACATAATATGTATTCAATAAGAACTAAGAATTGAAAGGAGTAGGATGTAAATAAGTTACCAAAGTTTTAAATCAATGAAAAAATACATTTTATTACAAAAAAATCAGGGTTATAACGTTTATTTTACGAACATTCTTGTGAGAATCTATATCTATAAAATTAATATTAATATCAAACTACTTTTTTATTTAACCTTCAGAATCACTTTCGGAATACACATCGCTGTATTTTAAACGTATATCTTTTGTAAGGTGCTTAAAATCTATTTCGGGTTAACAAGGGAAAATTGTGAGTTCATGCAGCGTTGATTTCGAAGTTTGGCCAACAACAATACGATAATTGTCTAGTTTTGTGAAATGATGGAATGCGCTTAGGCCTAAGGCAGTCTTGGATTCTTTGAGTGTCACTTGCACTTTTAAAACATTATTCCATCTCGCATCAAGAAGTTTTTGATTCTCTAATATATCGTCAGTCGGTACACAAAAAACTGTAGTTTTTTACAACATTTTTTCGCAACAAGGTAATAATCTTCGGCGGAATTGACATGCAAAATTTCAGCTAAAATTTTCGTCAATACCAAGCTTTTTAAACTCCCACCAATACCATCTACAGCACCCTTTCCATGGTATGGAGCGAATGTATTCTATTCAACAAAAACCAGGTCAAGAACAATGTCTAAAAAGCAAATATTAGAAACAGTAAATCTAGTTCTGAATTGACTAGCAGCATTGTCAGAAAAAATAATTAGACGTTTAACAAGTGGAAATTATTTTTTGATAAATGCCCCGATAAGTGTCTAAAATGTCCAAACTGCATATTCACAATGATCTAAATTGTCACTTACGATAGCTACAGATTTAACTTTCCCATGACTCCAAATACTGGATAGTGGCATTTTCGGCGAAATCAACCTGGATAAAAGCTTCACATTCATCCTGTCGATTTTTACAAGTTTCAAAATATTCCGACTGAATATTTTTAACATAGGAATGATTTTTAAAAGCTGCAAGTTCTTTATTCATTTCTGATAATATATGGTCTAATTGAAACTTTGTTTCTGTCACTTGTAAAAATCCATTTATATTTTCCCATTTCTTGAAATTGACACTAACTCTAGTATCCAAATTTTCAGGAAAAATTTTTCTTACATCATACGTACAATTTTTACAATGGTTAAACATGCAGTTTTCCTTTTTCTGATCACAACAAATGATTGCCAATAAACTTTTAGAATTTCCAGGGAAATCTTTTACACTAGAATGTACGGAATCAATGAGAAAAGAAAAATTTAAATGAACTTTACATACACACACATTATGCGGCATCTGCTTTGACAGAAGAATATACTTCGGCCTCCATGAATAAAAAGTTGATAATGACACGTCTACCTTAGGATGTATCTTCTTAAATTCAAAGTGAGCTTCGGTCACCGTCATCAACAGGTGCCTAATGGGTATCCGTTGTTTAACTCTTGTTTGTTCGTCTCGTACAGTTTTCAAGTCACGTTTCCCTGGAGCTTGACGACTTATATCGTCCGAACAGTAGAAATCAGCAACCAATTTACGTTGATCACTTTCCGCCCTGAACTTGCTTTTGCTTTTTTCCACCATAGTCCTGTAGCCATTATGATCTTCTGATTTGAAAACTCTGAGAAATAATTCCTTAACAACTGCTTGCTTCTTAGTAGGACAAGTAGGCAGTATACTAGTAGCTTTCTTAATCGCCTTGCCAAAAGTTTGAGGACAGCTGTGGGCATCTCTTTTTTTTTATGATAGAGGCTTTCATCCTAGGTGTAGAAATTTTCTTCTTCAGTCGCTGTGCCCTCTTCCTTAGTTTTTCCTTTTCGCTGTGTGCGTGTTTCTCCTCTTCGCACATTGTTAGATGTTTTTTACTTCTCGCAATAATATTTCTTTTCCGATCTTTCCTCAGATACTCATCCCATTTCTCTGGATTCTGTCTCTTCATATCTCTCGATTTGGCCATCAGCTCTTTTTTTGGAACAGGTGCCATTACCTGTAAAAAAAAGCCCACAAATTATATTTTAAGTTTCAGTGAAATAGTCTTGTCATAAAATGATATGATAATATGTTTACATTATTGTAAACCACAGTCTGATAAATGGGTTTATAACTTACCAAAATATGGAGGAAAGAAGATCAGAACGACGAACAATAATAATTTCACAACTTCACTGAGTGCAAAAATAAACTAGGTAGTTTGTATCAGCTCACTAACCTAGTTATGGCATTCGTAAACTTAAGCTGTACTCCTATATAGGTTTGAAACCCTTTGCAAATAGATTAACCCATTAGGAATAGTGTATTTAATTTAATACGTACGAAGTTCCTTGAATCCTGTAAATAGAATCTGATAGAATTATAATAGTTTAGAATATACCTGTCATTCAAGTTCTGAAACATTTATAAACCACATTAACTACAAAAGCTTTGAAGTAATTGAAAATTCTTTCACTTCTCTTCTGCAGAATTCACAATGCAAATTTAGAATCTCTTAAGTATCATCATTTGGGTAATGGTCAGGCGATTAGGCTTTGAAGTGCCAGATGTCCCTTCCGTTACCATCCTCTTAGGTCCCATCCGTTACCACGTTTTTCTTATTCTCCAAGTATTATACAAATTTTTAAATTAACTATGAAGGGTATTACTTCAAACTAACTTTAGATCTGAAATTTGTAATATTTTAATACAGTCTGTCAAGTTAAAGCGTGGGTGGCTTTACTCGCAGTCGGTAAGGTGTATCGACATGATTTTGGTGTCAAAATATTAAGAAGAGCTCCCT
>NC_046665.1:13675891-13678522 GCF_010883055.1 Belonocnema kinseyi | reverse complement strand
TTCAGCATCAACTGTGCTCGTACGGCCACAACGAAACTTGGTAAACCACTTATGAATCGTTCCAATCGACGGTGCAGAGTCCGGGTAATACTTATCCAGCTTCGCCTTGGTCTCGGATATCGTTTTCTTGCGAAGGTAGTAGTGTTTGATCAAAACTCGAAACTGATATTTTTCCATATTAAAAAAAACTCGGAGGTCAGTCTCTTCTCAGTGCTGTAACTTGTAAATGCGTAAACATAAATGGCTGAAGTTTTGACAGGCGTCATTTGAAGGATCAAGCTCGACGAAAATGGTTCACATTAGTGAATACTAATGCCATCTCTTAGAATTTTCAGGTACTTATCAGACTGCCTAGTATATGAATAAGCAGACAAATAATTGTATATTTCATTGAATATTTTACATTAATAATCCAGTACTTTTACTAGTTAATACAAGTCCACAAAAATAACATAAAAATCATAGGTATAGTAATAAAAACTAAACATTGATTATTTTATTTCGTAATTCTCAATTTTACCATGAAGATTCCAATTTTAGCTTAAATTTTCCAATTTAATGAAGGGTGTTTTGTCGACTGGCCTAACCTTAGGTGGTTCAGCGAGTTATTTTTTGTAGTGTTTTAAGATTTATTCCACCATTTGAAGGATGCCTAGATTATTAAAAATAAAAATAATTCAACTTCTAATTTGAGAAGCGTTAAGTTTAAAAAATTATTTTTCAACTTTTAATGTGTCTAGCTTAAAATTGCTTAAAATAACATAATTTTCTTAACTTTTAAAGTCCATTACTTGATTCTTTAATTTAAACTATTAAAAATGTTAACGTTGATTTACATTTTTGAAACTAATCTCAATCTCTGAGCCCTATAATTGATATTTTATTTACTTACTTTTACTTCCTACTGTACTTACTTTTACTTCAATTTTAAAAGTTTGGAATTCAAGGGTTCCATTTTGAATGCTTGAAAGTGTTGTTTATTTTTTATCACTTTATATGGAAGAATGTTTAGAACATAGTTTGATTTTTTAAATTTCATTGGCCGTGAGAAATGTTAGCGAACCGGGAAAAAACCGGGAAATGACCGGCAATTTTTTCTTCGATTAAAACGGTCAACCTGCAGTGCCCATGACATAAAAAAATAAATATTATTATGTTTTATTTATTTTACTGTCAGGCACAATTTTCGTTTTGTCAGTTACTCCCTCTTTCCTTTTCACTTTTTAGATATAATATGAAATCACATTGTATCACATTAAAAATCTCTCTTATTCTTAGCAGACTGTTTAAAATTACAATAAATGTTGGCAAACCCCTATAATATTGCATACATTTACACATACGTTTTATATGTAAATTCAGAAGGATATGCAAATTGTACCATATGACAAATTATTGTCTAATTAATGTAAGAATAATAGGTCTTACTTTCAATCCAGATCAAATACAGATCTAACAAACTTTTCTGTAAAATTTACGGACCCACGTAATTCTATTACAAACCTCTGTCACTTTTACATATATATTTCTGAAAGAATTGTCCACCTGAGAATTTTTCATCCACTGGTAAACGGAGATATTTGAAATGAAATTCATTATCACAAATATAAAAAATTGTATATACTTTGAATCCTTCTTATTCAGTATTATTTACAAACTTGTATTCTGGTCTGAATATAATTTATTTCCTTACCAATTTTCTAATATATCCATTGAAAGTTCTTTTTGAATTCATTCTTTTAATATTCTCATAATATTGCTTCCTACATACTGATTTCCCTGTATACAAAATGGTGGAATTAGGCGGATGCGTGACTTGAACGAAACAGGGCCCTCAACTGGCTAGACCATGTATTCATTAGATCATGCTGAAAACAACGATTTGGTGTGGCGCCAACGCCGGTCCCCAATGCCTGCGCATGCTCACTCCTACCCTTCGCCCCCATACTTTCTCTTCTACCTTCCGGCAGACAGAGCTATACTTCATCGTTTGAAATGAGCATGAAAACTTAAATTCTAAACTGTGTTGCGCCGCAACAGAGGGTCTCGAGTTTAAGGCAGTGTCTCCAAAACGTGGGATTTTTCGTCCCCCACCACTTTCCCATCTGGGAGCGACACATTCAAACGTAGAGTGCCCAATCGAGGTGCTGCCCTTATCGTACTATGAAGTCGAATTCTTATTTTCTCATTCTTCGTAAAATATGACGGTAAAGCAGTAGAAAGATTTTTTGAGGTTAGAAAAGTTTGACATGTATGTATCGCTGAATTTTTTCAGATCTGAAGCTTGATCTAGGTTTTCGGTACAGTCTTTTTTTTAATTATAAAAAAATGTTCTCGAGAAATCATATTTTTAATTTTTTAAAAAGTATTATAAAAAGACATTTCGAGATACACAAGTGTGGAAAACATTGTTCTTTGACAAATTATTTTTTTAAATTGAAATAATCAAATATTTATACCAAAGAAACAACTTTTTAAATGTTTGAAGTGTTTAAACATTATTTTTTAAATTTAAAATAATAATAATTATAACAAAATATATTTCTGGATAAGATATTTTGGTTGAAAATGTATATAGTATTTTTTAAATCACAAAAGTTCTTCCGAAAAATCGAAATGTTAATTAAAAAA
>NC_046665.1:13671607-13675791 GCF_010883055.1 Belonocnema kinseyi | reverse complement strand
CCTTAAATGGGCTTATGGGCACGTATAAAAAAATACGTGTCGAATATTTTTTGATGTTCTACAACATATCACAATTTCAAGAAAATCGGTGAGGTACACCTCCGGTACCTTCCTTGTTAGGCAAATCTGGTAATAGTCTTTGCCTTCAGATTTGCAATAACTCATAATCCCGGACTTTGTCAATCTTCCCATTTATGGCCCAAACTCAAAGACGTTGAATATCTGCATAATCTGGATTTTCATCATCTATTACTTCACTTTCTGTAGAACTATCGTGGGCTCTTTCATTTTCAGAACTCTCTTCTTGAATACTATTTATATTAGTTTCGTCACTTTCCGCAGTAGTGTCCAGAGAATTTTCGTTTCCTCGTTCTTATTTGTTCTGGCTTTCTTTTGAATTTCCTGGATTTGTAAGCTTCCATAAGCAATTAGAGGCGTCTCTTCCACCAGCACGATGAAAATTATTTTATTACAGAAAAAAGACGAGTTTTTAAGTATATAGATGTATTTCTAATTATGAACTTTTCAACTGAAAGGCGAATTTTCAACAAATAAAGATTGTATATTCAAAAAAGAAAAAAAAGTTTGTGATAATTGTTGAATTTTCAAGCCAAAAGACAACTGTTTCGTAATGTAAGCGTCCCACTAATCGTGAGCTTAGTCCCTTTAATCGTGATGCCAATTTTCTTGTTTTTTATTTAATTTGAATGAATTTAATTTCTGTTTGATGTTATGAAATGCTTAAAAAAAGTGGGTTGTATCATTAAATGCTACTTTTTAAATATTTGTTTAACCAAATGTTCCAATTATAATCAATTTTCACGATTACTGAGACCGTCACGATTACTGGGACATTTATCTTAAAACAGATGAATTTTCCACCCGAAAATATGAATTTTCAGCAAAAAATTTAATTTCCAGAGAAACAGTAACATTTTTAACCAATCAAGAGAAAATTAAAGACAGAAGAGATTAGTTTTGTACCACAAAAAGACTAACTTTCTATCAAGAAAGTAGAATTTTCAAGTGAAAAATATCAACTTTCAACTAAAAATAAAAACAAAATGTTGAGTTAAAAAATTGATTTTAAGCATAACAAAATGAAATATCAATAAAATATATTTAAATTTTGAACCAAAGAGATGAACCTTTAAGTAAAAACATAACTTTTTAACAAAGCAGTTTTAGTCTACCTGAGTAGATGAAATTGAAATTAAGAAATATCAATTTTCAACAAAAAGTTCAACTTTCAACTTAATTAATGAATTCTCAACTAAAATGATTAATCTTTATCTGAAACAGTTAAAATTTGTATTGAAAAAATTAATTTAAAAAAAGAAGATTTTTCAACCAAAGAGATGAATTTTTAACTAAAATGATGATTTTTCAATTGGAAAGTTAATTTTGTAACAGAATGCTTCACTTTCAACCAAGTAGTTTAATTTGCAGCCAGGAAAGATTAATTTTCAACGAATAAAATAATGTTGGTAAAATATATTTCAACTAAAGACAATTTTAATTTTTAGCTAAAAACAACTGAATTCGCTAAAAAAAAATTAAATAATTTTGAACAAAATAGCTGAATTCTCGACCAAAGAAAAATAATTTTCAATCAAATGGTTGCGTTTCGATGCGGAAAAGATCAAATTTCTACTCAAACAGACGAATTTTTCAACTAAAATAGTTGAATTTTCAACCAAATAACAAAATTTTTATATAAAAATATAATTTTCAAAATGTCCTAAGTTTTCCTTGACCACTTTTTTATTTCCCCTGACTATTAATATTCAAAGACCCGAATCTTTATCTTGTAGCGTTTATAACACATTTTTTTAAAAAACGGAATAAAAAAATTAATAATAATTTAAAATTAATTCTCCTTTGCTTTTAAAAGACTTTAAAAAATCCCCAACTTTTCCCTGACCAATGAAATTTTCTGACTTTTCACTGCTCGATAGCCACCCCGATATTTAACTATTATAATTTTCAATTATTTACACTAAACTTGTTTTGGAAGTACAACCAATATCAAAAGCTTTAGAAAAATAAATCTTTAAGAAAACTTAGTAAAATTATTCGATAAAAGAATTCATTTAACCGAAAAATATTTTTATAATCTTTTCATAAAGTTCTAAAAACTTAAAGTTCTACATTTCTCTGTCCTCAAAACCGTGAAAAGCTTGGCCATTCAGACCTTTAAGACCTAACTACTCTTAAACTTTATTTCAAAATGTGTAATTACTTAATCGTAAGATGATAAAGCATACAAGCAATATTCGAATGAACGTTTGAAAATGTTTTGGATATAATTATTATAATGAAAAACTGGGTTTTTAAATTAAATATTTGAATTAAAAGTGTTCTAACTATTTAAATATTGATTATTGCCATTAGTTAATTATGAGTTTTCAGTGGATGAACTGGATTCCCTTGAACTGAGACCATTTGCAGCCTTAGAAAGGGCTAGCATAATATTTGAGATTAGGAAATATGTCATTTTAATGTACATGAGTACTGGATACATAATCCAGACCGGTCAATATTTAAAAAAAATTTCTTTTGCATTATTGTAGGGGTAAAGAAGAGGAATGAAAGTTGTTCTGACACTTATTCGATGAGATCACTAGTTTTTGCAAAAAAAGCGTAAATAGGTAAAATAATGGTCAAAAATTATTATCCTTTCTGTGCAGAGTAATATTTTTTATTGGAATTTTTTTTTTATAATCGAAAACATGAGTTGAAACGAACAATTTTCATAATAGACGCTATTTCTCTAAAGTTAATAATTTTAAAGATAGAAGGGTTTTAATTAACGAACGAAAAATGCCTTTTAATTAATAGTCCTGTTTCTTGACAGTGATTTGTTTGATTACGAAACGTTTAACACAGAAGCGTTCTTTAATCTGTAATAAATATATTTTCGTATAAACTTGATAAAAAATTTATTATTTTGATATAATTACGCATCAATGTTTAAACAATCTTTGTAACTTTACACAGCTTCATGGGAAAAGGATATAAATGAGTCAAAAATTGCATAGTGCTTCTTGTAATCTCTCCAAAACCAGTGATATCATTTGTAATCAAAATCTATTAATATTCGCACCTGTAGAGGTAATGAAAGTATCTTAAATAAAATCGCTTCTAACTTTGTTTCTATACGTCCTACGAGGTTTGGGATAAAGTTCAAATAATTCAAAAATTTAATTGGAATCCATTCATAATATTTTTTTTTTTAATTTTGATTTCCTGTAGAATTATCATTGATAATTTTTTAATTTTTTTTTGGAGATGGCCTGTGATTAGGTACAATAGGCTAGCTACTCTCTGATGGGCTCGCATGGGCACGGAGCGCGAACATGTGCACCGAAGGGTCAAAACGCAAAGGCGTAGACTTATATATTTTATGCTGCGTACTTATGCAGGGGCTGACTTTTTACAAATATGTAAGCCTACGCCTTTGCGTTTTGAACCTTCGGTACACATGTTCGCGCTACGTGCCCATGCGAGCCCACCAGGGAGTAGCTTGCCTATTGTACTTAATCAGAGGCCATCTCCAAAAAAAAAAATTATCAATGATAATTCTACAGGAAATCAAAATTTAAAAAAATAAATATTATGAATGGATTCCAATTAAATTTTTGAATTATTTGAACTTTATCCCAACTTCGTAGGACGTATAGAAACAAAGTTAGATGCGATTTTATTTAAGATATTTTCATTACCTCTACAGGTGCGAATATTAATAGATTTCGATTACAAATGATATTACTCGTTTCGGACAGATTACAAGAAGCACTATGCAAATTTTGACTCATTTATATCCTTTTCCCATTAAGCTGGGTCAAGTTATAAAGATTGTTTAAACGTTGACGCGTAATTATATCAAAATAATAAATTTTTTAACAAATTATACGAAAATATATTTATTATAGATTAAAGAACGCTTCTGTGTTAAACGTTTCGTAATAAAACAAATCACTGTCGAGAAGCAGGACTATTAATTAAAAGGCTTTTTCGTTCGTTAATTAAAACCCTTCTATCTTTAAAATTATTAACTTTAGAAAAATAATAATCGAATAAGTGTCAGGACGACTTTCATTCCTCTTCTTTACCCCTACAATAATGCAAAAGAAAATTTTTTTAAATATTGAACAGTAATTCAATAATTAATTGATAATGAA
>NC_046665.1:13670426-13671507 GCF_010883055.1 Belonocnema kinseyi | reverse complement strand
CTCATCCCTGTTTCGAAATCCTAGATTTCGTTCAAAAACGAGAAACCCTTTAAATAATTATTTTTAACAAGGTAAGTTTCTGCCTTTTAGGACGTAACAATAGCCTGAAATAGCATGAAAAGAGATGTATAAAAAAAAAACCTAGAGGACTTTAAATGATTTTATTTTATTGGATTTAAAAAAATATTAGAAAAATTCGAGACTTTTTAAAAGATGTTTAGGACATTTAGAAGTTTGGAAGATATCAATGAATATTTTATACATTTTGGGAAATTATTTCAATTTTTTTAATATTTGTAATACGTTTAAAACAAAATAAATTAAAAAAAAAACATTTTTAACTTACTACATTTTTCTTAAAATTTAAAAAAAACATTCAAGATGTAAAAAACTTGACTTATATAATCTTCTAAATTTTTCACAGAATTTTAAGAAAAATAATTTTATCTCCTTGAAATCTTTCGGAATTCCCTTAAAGCTTCTTAAGTTTATTTTTTTGAAATCTTTGAAAATCTACATTTCTAAAAAATTTAAGTTTAAAATTAGATTTGAATCTCTTCCATTCTTCTAAATATTCCTTGAATTTACTGGATTATTTACGTTTTTTAAAATCTTTAATGTTATCAAATTGAAACATTTTGCTTTAACATCTTTTACACTCTTCTTTTAAATTTTAGGAAATCGTTTGATGTGTTTCAAAATCTTTTTGAATTTTTTTAAAGTACATTTTTTTAAATAAAAATTATAAAAAAATTTCAAACGATTATTAGAAGAATATTTCTTTTTTTTTATTTTCAAATTCACATTTGAAAGCAAATTTTACAAACCAACATAAACATAACAAAAAATGGTACAGCAAAATTACGCAACAAGGCTTAATAAGAATTAAATTCCTTATTTTTTTAAATTAAATAATATGACAAGGTTACGAAATAATGTTAAAAAATTTTGATCTTTTTTTTAATTTTTTTGCAGAATTCATTCCATTTTTAGTTGAAAAATAATGTTTTAATTGAAAATCCAATTATATGTTTAAAAATTGAATTATTCTGTTGTAAATTCGATTGTGTGTGTATGTTTT
>NC_046665.1:13669026-13670326 GCF_010883055.1 Belonocnema kinseyi | reverse complement strand
AAAAATACAAATTTTGGGACCATTTTTTTATACTTAAAATTTTTAGTTACGGCTATTAATAGTACTCAGAAGGCCAAACAGTTTATCCTGATGACTTTTTTTATACAAAAAAATTCTCAGAGTTATAGCATTTTCAAAATTTTTAGTATCAATCGAAAATTAACATTATAAGCCAAACAGCGTACGATATGAAAAAAAGTAAAGAAAAACATTGTTTTTTAAAAGCCCTACAAGATTATCATACAAACTTTTTGGATTTTCTTGTAAAATTGAAAATTCTAATTTTTATTGTACAAAAAATAACGAGATATAAAAAATTCCATTTTGTGGTCAAACTATGCAGGATACAAAAGAAGATGAATACAAAAAATTGTGATCTCGAAAAAGATCTACAAATTCTTTAATAATCACTTCTTGATATGAGGCGTACGTTTTGTTTTATTCGCGAAAAATAACATTGAAAATATTTTTCAAAAAACTTGTGAAAAAATGATACAAGTTACAAAAAAAAATGATTTAATAAAAATTATTTACCCGAAAAAGAGCTACAAATTTATTATGAATTACTTTTTGACATGACACGTAGTTTTGGTTTTGATTATAAAAATGATATTAAAAATAAAAATGAAAAATTTGTGGAAAAACAACAAAAGGTACAAAAACAAATTGATATAAAAAAGTTATACGCCCAAAAATGTGATATAAATTTGTATTCATTTATTACATTCTTATCATTTATGATGGAGACAGTATTAGAATTGCCCGAAGTTTGACACCACATAATTCAAATTTTGAAACAAATGACGCAAAATACGACAAAAAGTCTCAAAGAGAAATGATAGGTTTTGAAAAATCCTAGAAAATTTCTTTAAACCACTTTTCAATAGGACTCGTAATCTTGTTTTATCGTGAGTAATATATGCAGATAATCGAAAATTCCATTATTACGCTAAAAGACGCAAGACACGTAATAAATCTAAAAGAAGACTTGTAGGATATCTTGCTTTATACACGTATAAAAAATAGTATGAAAACCAAAATCCTATTATTAGCATAACAACGCGAGATAGAGAAAAATGTCTAAAAAATGATTGTATTTCTTAAGTTTATTTTAAGGTGGTAGACAAAATATAAATATACAACTGTTTGTCAAAAAATGTGTGCTCAACGCGAGTGTGACGATAATATTGTGTACCTCAAGGCCTACAGAGCTTTGAGAAACTTAATCTTTAACTATACTTATTTAAGCAAAAAATTCAGAATATGAACACGCATATAAATATTGCGATCTAAAGAGATG
>NC_046665.1:13667011-13668926 GCF_010883055.1 Belonocnema kinseyi | reverse complement strand
AGGCCTACAGAGCTTTGAGAAACTTAATCTTTAACTATACTTATTTAAGCAAAAAATTCAGAATATGAACACGCATATAAATATTGCGATCTAAAGAGATGCAAAGATGCAAAGAATAAATATCTGAGCGCGAATCGCAGAAATCAAAAGACGCGCGCCCCAGGTGCGCTCAAACTTGCGCGCCACGGGCACAGCGCACGATGAGAATGTGCCTGCGACAATAAATAGTTCATTTACGGATTATTTCCTTACAAACTAACAATTAAGAGATAAATGTTTTTGAAACTTTCCAATAATTTCTGACCTTTTAGTTTAAATTGAGAAATGAAAGGCAAAATATTTATACATTCTGATCAACCACTCGAGTAAAATTCAAAAATAAATTTTTTCAATATTGAAATTATGGGGTTCTTTATTTACAAAATCGGGACATAATTTGCATACATAGTAAGATACATAAATTTCTTTAAAATATTATGTAAAAAAATAAAAAATAATTGTATTCTATAATTTTACCGTTTCATGATAATTTGTTTAATTCATGATTAATTACACAAACATAGAAATTTACGAATTATTGTTTACTTAAATTAATAATCGTGAGGGAGGCGGTATTCCTATAAAATTTAACTCTACATCTAAAAACTTCAAATCGCTAATTATACATGCGAGAACGCTGTATGATCATATTTGTTTAAAAAATTAATTATTTTAAATTTCAACTAAATATGTTCATCAATTAAAAATTTGAATGTCTTGAAACCTATAGTTTCATTTAGTGGAATTTCCACCACTTTTTTTTCAAAACAACAAAATAATATTATTCATAGACAGTAAATTTTAATTGCGTAATGACTAATTTTTTCCATAAAAGATGTCAGCTAAAAATATTTATTACGATACAATTACATTTTAATTCAATTGAAAAGTAAATCTTATGCATCTACATATTTTCTTAATGCAAAATTTTTTTGAATAATTGATTCATTAATTGAAAATAATAAATAAAAGTTCTCGATATAAAATTTGTATTTCATATTTTTAAGTATTTAGTATTTACCGATTTAGTATCAGCTATTTGGTGGATTTCTACGACGGGTGAAGATTGCAGGGGCAAAGTAGTTGGTTGGTGCGATTTTCGGGTTAAGAGACATGGGGGATCGGGCAATTTTCGCCGGGAGCGCCGTCTACAATGAGTTCCTCGAACTATACACGTGCCGCATCTAGGCTTATAATATCTTTGAGTCGACTCTGTTAAATGCTGCGAAGCCCAGCCTCGTGTAAAGCCGAAAATGCACGAGCAAGAACCCGAGATCTCCCGACTTCACGAATGACGATCTAGCTGCTCCTCAAATCTATTCAGGTTTTGAAATCCTGAGTTACCTTAGAACCATTGTCCTTATTGCGAAGAGGCAAATATAATGGATTTTATGCAAATAGATGTAGGAGACAAGACTTCTGGGTCTAAAATGTTTCAAATTTTGTTCTGCATGTCTTAGTCATAATTTTAGTAAATAATTGATTTTTCACAAATAAAAAACAAAATTTCGACAAAATAGTTAAATTTTCAACCTAAGAAATTAATTTAAAAAATACATTTTTTAACTTAAACATTGTAGTTTATACTGAAGCTTGCAGTTGAAAAATTAAATTTTAAAGCCAAATAAATGCGAATTTTCAACAAAAGAAATCAATTTTTTATCTAAAACAAATGAATTTTTAAAGAATAATAATTCACCAACAAAGAAGATAAATTTATAACTAAATAGAAAATTTTTCAAGAAAAAAAGTCATCAATTTTCATCTATAGAAACGAATTTTAAACTAAAACAATAAGTATTCGATCCAAAATGGACTAGTTAAATTTTCAGATAAAAAATAGAATTTTCAACGAAAGAAATTAATTTTCAACTAA
>NC_046665.1:13645130-13666911 GCF_010883055.1 Belonocnema kinseyi | reverse complement strand
TTTGTAAAATGATGTTTAAAATATTGATCTTAACATATTGGATAATAATAATTATGCACGAGTTTGTGCGTTTTTATGAGAACATAATCCTTTCTTTTCATATTTATTAATGTAAGTTATAATTATAAATATAGCGATGATTAATAATATAAGTATAAATAACATAGTTAATATACGTCACAGGACGTGACACAATAATCACAATTTTGAGGATTTAAAGAAGAAAATCCAAAAAGTTATTAACTTGCCCTCATTCAAAAGACTAATCATTTGACAAAAATGTTGTAAAATTTTTTTTTCAATATGGCGTGGAAAGGAATTTTATTTAAAAATGTGTGGGATTTTCTGAACAGAAAACTTCATGAATTTCTGAACTTTCTTATTTTTATTTTTCTAGTGTATTTCAATCTGCTTTAAGTTTAGTGAAAAATCATATGCTGAAAAACGATAAGAGAAATATCTATTTCTTCAACTTCAACTATAATTTGAAAGGCGATTCTTCATAAGTCTTTTACTAACTTATGGATACATTTTTATAATTTTATTCCTGAAATATATTCCCTAAGATCAAACATCGTACACAAATATCGTATAGTTTCTAAAACACCAGCTATTTACAGGAATTTTTAAAATAAAAATCAATATGTATCATATTCAAATAAATTTTAGCAATATTTATAAAAGTATTATTATTTTAAAATTTTTTAATTTATCTGCTATATCATCAGAGATTGTACCTTACCGACAGTAGATCAACCCTCCAACTCATGAAGGCAGAAGATCTACACAATATCGATCAAGTTAAGAATCTTCAATAACAGAAAATGCTTAACGTCTTGATAAGAGTATAAGACTAGATGGAAAATAATATTTTTAAATTAAAATTATTTCTTGTAAAAAGATTCTACTCCATCTTCACTCCATTGGGAATCGAACCACAAAACTTCTGATGTCCGGTCATATGCTTTTCCAAATAAGCTATAAGAGGGATCAGAATAAGAACTCTTAATTCAAGAACATAACGCTAATTTTTAGCTAGGTGTTAATGGTACAAGTAATTATTAAAAATTTTTTTAATTTATCTGCTATATCATTAGAGATTGTATCTGATATGGCTTGGAAGGTTGATCTACTGTCGGTAAGGTATAATCTCTGATGATATAACAGATAAATTGAGTGGGACGATGGTCGTGGGGGCTAAAGCGTAGGCTTTGGACCCACTCCTTCGGCTTGCGGGTTCGATTCCCGCCTCGCACTCTGGAAGAGTCTCGGTGGCCCATGCGGTGAACACTAGCCTAGCAAGGGAGTTGTTCATCTCCGGAGAGTCGTGGGACCGGTACCTCTAGAGAAAAAGGTTTTCTCTAAGTACTTAAGGCTGTTGCTCTTGGTGGTTCGGAACCCACCTTAAACTGTAGGTCCCCCTTCCACCACCAAGTAAGTGTGTGGAGGGTGTGTAAAGGAATAAAGAAGGTGTAAGAAAAATGTAAACCCTTAGGGGACACATTAGAAGCTTCCACTGAATATAACAGATAAATTTAAAAAATTTTAAATAATTACTTGTACCATTAACACCTAGCTAAAAATTAGCGTTATGTTCTTGAATTAAGTGTTCTTATTCTGATCCCTTTAATAGCTTAATTGAAAAAGCACCTGACCGGAAATCAGAAGTTTTGTGGTTCGATTCCCAATGGAGTGAAGATGGAGTAGGATCTTTTTTTCAAGAAATAATTTTAATTCAATTGTATTAATATTTTTAATTAAAAAAATTAATGTATAGAGAGTACAGTTTTTATTTGAAATTTCAGGACGGCTTTTTGTACCATGTATGACTCTCGGCCAGAATCAAGGAAAAATAATTTTAAAATATGTTAATTAGTTATTTAAATGTTACAAAGACTTACCTTTACAATTTTTTTATCTTTTTATAATCATGAGATATTTCTTCATAAAATAAATTTTATTGGATTTATTTTACAATTATTTACTATCAATTTCCATTCACAATTATTTTCCAATTAAAATAAAATTTTAAAAGCTAAATTTTATAATTTTGAGATAAGTATTTTAAGGCATTAAAGATTTTGTAAAGATTTCATATACAAGAAAATAAGTATTATCAGTTTGTTTAAAAATTTATATGTAAATAATTATTATAAGATTCGTAAGAAAATTAAAAACAAAAGATTTTCGAATATATCAGATGTGTCAGAAAAGATGCTAGTAGATTATAAAGACTTTTTATTTATAATTTATAGGATTTTAAAAAATATTAGGAAAAGTTATCATCTATTTAAAACTTTTTAAATTCTACAAGATATTGGTAACTCTCTTGAGTTTTTGTCGCAAAAATTAAAAAAATCATTCAAATGTAGAAAAAAATTTCCTTATAATCTTCTAAATTTTCCCAAGCATTTGAAGAAACTTTGTTTATTCTCCTGAAACCTTTCGAGATTCTTTTAAAGTTCCTAAAGTTTATCTTGCGTTTCTAAAACACTTCTTAGGTTTAAATTTGGTTTGAATCTCATCAAGTCTACCAAATACTTCCTGAATTTACTTGATTATTATGTTTTTCTAATCTTGTCAGAACTTCCAATCTCTAATCTTAAAAAATTATTCTAATTTTTCCTAATTTTGTTTTAATTCAGCAAAATTAAAAAAATGCCTTTAAAGTTTTTCAGATGCTTTAAGAATATTTGAAATCTTTTGCAATGTTTTTAAATGTTTAAAATAATATTTTTAAATTAATTGTTTGAAATAAAAAATTATGCTAATTATTCCTTTAAAAATCTTTATAAGTTTTAATTATTTTCGAATCGTTTCAAAATTTTAGAATATCACTTAAACTTACTCAAATTTGAAAGAATTATGTTCCTTGATTTTTCTAAAGTTAAGTGATATGGAAAAATTACGACATTTTGTTTCAAAATATTTTACGTACTTTTTAAACATTTTATGAATTAATAAAAAATTTTTTGTAATCTCTTTTCAAGTTTCTGTTAGAATTCATTCCAAAACAATTATTTACATTTTTTTCCAAGGAGTTTCTTTCATTATCTGAAAGTCCTTCGTTTATCGACTTTTTAATATTATTTTTCATTTTACATACATATCTATTATATCTTATCAAAATTTAATATAAAAATCTTAAATGTTAAGTGTATTTAAATACAATTTTTAATGTTTCCAAATTTTTAGAAATAATTCAACAAACTTTACGTGTAATTAAAATAAACTTTTTTTAAATCTCATTCAACTTATTCCAAGTTATCATTTTTTAATTTTCAAAATTTATGTAATTACTTAATCTGATTGAAAATAATTGAACCTCTTGCGATTAAAAGCGGAAATTGAGCTTGGGAAGAAATGTGGCCTCTAAACTTTTTCTGATACTTTGACAATTTTTCACCTCTTTTTGAATGTTTTGAAATGCTTTAAAATAATCTCCTATAAAATTAATTTTTCGAAATAAAAAATTATTTAAATTATTTCTAGGAACCTAAAATATTTTTTTTCATATTCATGAAAACTTACCAAATTCTTGAACAACCTTTATAAGTTTTTATTATTTTTATATCCTTTTAAAATTTCTGAATATCTCTTAAACTTACTCAAATTTGAAAGTAGATTTTTAAGCAACATATAATTTTAAAAATTGTGTAACAACATGTCACGAGAAGGCCTAATAAGAATTATGTTCCCTAATTCAAGATGTGAAAAAATTGACTCATAATCTTCTCAATTTTTCCCAAGAATTTTAAGAAAAACAGTTTTACCTCCATGAAATATTTCGGAATTCCTTTAAAGTTTCTAAAGTTTATGTTTGAATTCTTTAAAATTATAAGTTTCTGATTTTGCTTCAAAATCTTCTACAGTCTTCTTTTTAATTTTAGGAAATCCTTTCACGTATTTAAAAAGCTTTTTTAATATTCTCATTAAGTACGTTTTTTTAAATAAAAGTGATTACAAATTTTCCTACCAATCGTGAAAAAGTTGTGTTTCTAATTTTATCGGACCTTCTAAGCCTCCTAATCATTAAAAACTATTTAAATTTGTCCTGATTTTCTTTGAAATTCAGCAAAATGAAAAAGATTGCCTTAAAATCTTCAGATTCTTTATTGAGAATTTTAAACATAGTTTAAAATGTATTGGAATTTTTTAAAATTATTTTTTCAAAATAAAAAATTAAAGTAATTATTCGTAGAAACCTCAAAGAATTTTCTTCATTTTCGTGAAACCTTACAAAATTCTTTAACAACATCTTTACAAATTTTAACTATTTTCTAATCGTTTCAAAATTCCTGAATATCTCTTAAACATAGGCAAATTTGAAAGGTCGTTTTTTTAACCAAAATAAAGTTTTAAAAAATGTGCAACAAAATTGCGCAATAAATTGCCTGAAATTTCATTCTCTTGACACACTGCGAAATTCAGTTTACTTAAAAACTCCACCAAATAGCCAGTTAGCCACCGAAAACGAATCGTGAAGTCGGTGGGACTCGGGCTCGCGCGTGTGCATTTTCGGCTCTGCAGAAGGCTGGCCTACGCAAAATGTAGCAGAGCCGACTCACCGACACGCTACGTTTGAATGTGTCCCTCCCAGATGGGAGAGTGGTGGGGGCCGAAAAATCCCACGTTCTAGAGATACTGGTTTAAGGGTTCTAAGGGGCTCAAATCAGGTAAAGGATTTTGACAATTCTGGGTCAGAGCCGAGTAGCTCCGACCTACTGGCCTGGGATCGCTAGTAGACACCAGGATCGCTCTTTGGAGACCCCTGCTCTAAGGTATCTTCAGTCGGTACATAGAAAACGGTCGTTTTTACAACATTTTTTCGCAACAAGATGATAATCCTTGGCGGATTTGGTGGATTAATTTCACAACTTTACTGAGTTCAAAAAGAAACTAGAAAGTTTGTATCAGCTTACAAACAGAGTTATGGCATTCGTAAACTTAAGATGTAATCTTATACAGGTTTCAATCCCTTTGAAAATAGATTAACTTTTTAGGAATAGTGTATTTAATTTAATACGTTCGATGTTTCTTGAATCCTGTAAGCAGAATCTGACTGAATTATAATAGTTAAGAATATCCCTGTCATTCAAGTTCTTAAACATTTATAACCCACTTTAAGTGCAAAAAGTTTGAAGTAATTTTAAAATTCTTTCACTTCTCATCTGCAGAATTCACAACGCAAATTTAGAATCTTTTAAACGCCATCATTAGGGTAATGGTCAGAAGAAAGGCTTTGAAATGCCAAATGTTCCATCCGTTACCACACTCCTATGTCCCATCCGTTACCACTTTTTTTATATTCTCCAAGTACTATAAACATTTTTAAATTAACTAAGATGGGTATTATCTCAAACTAACTTTAGATCTCAAATTTTCATCTTTTAGTAAATACTAAAGAAAAGAAACTTTTCTATTATTTTGGTAACGGATGGGACCACTCATACCGAATCTTAGAAGTTCATAAAAAGGAATTGCAAACCAAAGAATTTTTATGTATTCTATATGAATAAGCAGACAAATAATTGTATATTTCATTGAATATTTTTAATTAATAATCCAGTACCTTTACTAGTTAAGACAAGTCCACAAAAATACCATAAAAACCGTAAATGTCAAAATCACTTAGAATTTCGTAAATGTCACAGTGAAATTAAGGTTTATTCAACGGTTATCCTTCAGTAAAATCAACCTTTATTCCCTCGTATTACATACTGTACGACATGTAAAATCCACTGAACTGAGATAAAGGTAGTAACGTATTAGTATTTGTTTAGTTAGCTCGCCCCTAAAATCGCAACGCAACCTATCCGCGCGGAGCCAGTGCTGCCAGAACGAGCTACAAGTTTACCCCCACCATACCTACCGTTTGGGAGCCGCAAAACAGAAGTTGCATGATTACCACTGTGAGTCCGCGTGTAAGCCGAAAATGCACGATTCGACTTCGGTTTTCTACTGTACGATGATTGCCGATCTAAAAGCTTCGGAAGACTTCGGTGGTCTTCTATTTATATCTCGATCCCCATTTGAAAGAAATGGAAGAAATTGGGGAATTTAATGTTTCGCGTGATTCTTCATTTCATGAATGAGTCGATTTTGAGTTTATGTTTTTCAGGTGCATATAATATGTAGAATGGATATTATTACTATTATAAATATTATTCATGTTAATATTATAATTATAAATTATTATATCAATCTTAATGACTGGTTGACTATTTATCAATAATAATAATAGTTCAACTTTGAACTAAAACAATTAGTTTCCTGCCAAAAAAATAAATTTGGAAGAAAATACATAAATGAAAAAAATGTTTAAAATTGTTTTAAACAAAATATTTAAATTTTTTAACAAAAAGTTAAATTTTCATCCAAAAGGCTGAACTGCATGCTAAAAAAAAGAATTCTTAAAAAAATACGTGAATTTTTCACAAAAGAAATTTATTTTCCACCAAGACTAATTTTGTATAAAAAAATCAATGTTTAATCATAATTAAATTTTCGACAAAAAAAGATTAATTTTCTACCAAGGAAGACGAGTATTCAGTGGAATACAAAAAATTTCAACTAAAAAAGATCACTTTTCAATGAAACATAGAATAGTTAAATTTGTAGTTAAAAAAAATTCATTTTTAACCCAAAAGAAAAAGAATTTTCTACAAAATAGTTAAACTTTCAGTAAACAAATTTTTCCAACTAAATTTATGAATCATCAACCATAAAAAATAAATGTTTAACAAAGTAGTTCCACCTTCAACCAGGAAATATGAAGAAAAATCGTTAAAATTCTTTGACATTGATTGCAATTATTTAAATGAAATTAAAATTCCTTGGTATGTTTTAAAATATCCTAAAATATTTTAAATCCTTTAAAATCTCTTGAAATTTTTCAAAGCTCTTGAAAATTCCTTGCAATTTTAAAAATACCCTAAAATATTTCAAATCCTTTAAAATCTCATACTAAATTATTCGGAATTTTTAAAAATGATCCTTTTAATTTTTTTAATTCTTTGAAATTCTTTTAAATTATAAAAAATGAATTGAAAATTCCTTGATATCTTTTAAAAAATCCTCAAATATTTAAAATTTGAAAAACGATTGCGAAAATATTACAGAAATTTAATTATAGGATCTAAACCTATATTTTGTTGTGAGCAAATTTTAACAAATATTTTGTTCTGAAACTCATTTCACAGTTTCATTTAACATTTAGGTTTTAATTGTTTCATTGCTTTGTTGTTGCATTTTTTCATGTTTATAAGCTCATAATTTGTAAATATTAGAAATATTGTAAATATTTCGTTTTGATCGAGGACAATATAATCCTTCGAAATTTTCAACTAAACAAATGTTATAAAAATTAAGTGTTTTATTATTTAGTTTAAAAGCCGTAAAAAAGTGTTTTCCAATTTAAAATATGAGACAAATATTTTTTTTATTTTTCATCCATTATTTTTTTGACGAACTGAAGCGAATTATGAAACAAATTTCATTTCAAAAAGTTGTATCTCCAATTCTTTACAGTAAGTTGAAAATATCTTCAAACTGTCAAAAAAACTTTAATTTTTAGAAAAACTGAAAAATGTATTTTACGAAAAAGGCCAACTTTAATTTTTCCCTTGAAATTTCCTAGCTTAATAGTAATATGAAGGAAATCCTGTGAATTTCGTTCTCGCTGAACTAAGTAGGAAAATTAAAAAATTTTTAATTTCTGACACATGATAATCAGTATTTTGTAAAGCCCACGGTTTCTGAAGCCCAAAGTTTTCTAAATTCTAGTCTAAAACTTTAAAGAATTTTCAGAAGTTACAAAAGATTTTTAAGGATTTCAAATATTTGAGGATGTTTTAAAAGATGGCAAGGAATTTTACATTTATTTTGATAATTTAAAGGAATTTCAAAGATTCCAAAGAATTTTCAATTGATTAAAGAAATTTAATAAGAGATTTTAAAGGATTTGAAATATTTCAGGGTATTTTTTGAATCTCAAAATATTTTCAAGAGCTTTACAAAATTTCAAGAGATTTCAAAAGATTTTAAAGGATTTAAAAAATTTGAGATAATTTTAAAAGATTCCAAGGAATTTTCAATTGATTACAGTAATTTAATATGAGACTTTAAAGGATTTGATATATTTTAGAATATTACAATAGATTTCAAGGAACTTTCAATTCCCGGTAATAAGCGTTGAATAAAGAAAAATTAATATTTTCAGATTTCAGCGTGAAAGTGAAGATTTTTCTATTATTTCGAATGCGCGGAATTAAAGAAGGAAATTAAGCGGGAAATGGCTGAAGTTAAGGAAGAAATAAAAAATGGGAAGAAATCAGGGAAAAGTTAGAAAAGAGGGTGTAGTCATTGGAGCAAAAACTAAAGGAGCAGGAAGAAGATAATAATAAAAAGGTAGAGGAGATGCGAGGTGGGATTAAGAAACTTGAAAGATCGAACGGGGCTTGTGGTGGGGGCGAGAGTGGGAATAAGGAGATAGAAAGGCTGAGAAAAATAGAAAAGAGAATAGAAAAGAAAGAGAGGGAAGAAAGAAAATTAAACATAGTGATAAATGATATAAGATTAGAGAGGAAGGAGCTAAAGGAAGGGGTGGGCGAAGTACTAAAAGGGATTGATGCTAAAGTAGAAATAGAGGAAATGCGAAATGAAGGAAGGGAAGAGCGCAGACGGGAGTTAATGGTACTGGTGAAACTGAAGAAATGGGATCATAAGAGGGAGATGATGACAAAGAAGAGGTTATTATATGGTAGTCCAGAGATAATAGAGGATGATTTGAAATGGGTAGAAAGGCAGATGCAGTATAAATTAAAGAAAATAGCGAAAGAGGAAAGAAAGAAGGGAAAGAGAACATTTGTTAAGTATGAGAGAATTCAGATAGATGGAGTATGGTAGGTTTGGGGTGAAGAAAGGGAACAGATTGTAAGAAATGAAGTGCAGGGAAACTAGAAGAGGAAAGAACGGGAGATAGGAAAATAAGAAATAGTAAGAAGGAAAAGAAGATGAGAAACGAAAGTAGGGAAGAATGGAAGATTTGGTACTGGAATATAGCAGGATTTGAGAGAAAGGATAGGGAGTTTATGAGAAATTCGACACAATGGGATGTAGTTATAATGATGGAGACGTGGTTAGATGAAAAGGATGGGAAAGAGTAAGGGATGAATGTATAGAAGGGAAAGAAGAGAAAGACAGGAATAAGCAAAAAGAAGGATTAATAGTAGAAGAGGCAATGGAGGGAGGAGAGAAGTGGAAGGTAGTGGAGATTTATGTGAACGGTGATATGCAGGAGAAAGCAGAGGAGATTAAAGAAATGATTAAAGAAAATAAAGAAGAGATTAGGCTGATAATATGTAGAGATTTAAATGCGAGAAGAGGAGACAGAGTACGAAGGGAATGGGGAGAAGAGAGAGGAAGAAAATCCAAAGATAAGATACTAAATGGGTAGAAAAAAAAGTTGTCGAAGAGCTTGGAGGAGTTGGGATGGTATATCTTAAACTAAAATATAGAAGGGGATGAAAAAGGAGAATATACACGCTCAGGAAGTGAAAGGGGAACGGTAATTGATTATGTGATAGTGGATGATGAGGTAAGAAAGAAGGTTAAGAAACTGGAGGTAGGTAAATATATTGATTCGGATCCAGTAATAAGTAATATCAAAATGGGAGAGGGAAATGTGGATGAGAAGATGGGAAAAATGATAAGAGAAATAAAAATAGGATTAGAGTGCACAAACAAAAATGAAATTAGAATAAAAGTGGGTGGGGTGAGGACTGCAAAGAGAAAAAAAAGGAGATCAGAAAGGAATTAAGAAAGTGGAGAAAAGAAAAAAGTAATGGGGAAGAATATAGGGAAAAAAAGAAAGAGTATACTGAGTTGTGTTATCAAAAGAAAGGGGAAGAGAATAAAAGGTTTGAGGAAGAGGCGGAGAAGGCTAGGACGGAAGAAGAGGTATGAGAGGTAGTAAATAGGGAAAAAAAGAAGAAAAAGAGTAAACCAAGATATTGGAATGATAGAATGGAAGAAATATTTTTTGGATTTGCTAGGAGGAGTAGAGAGAAAAGTTATAAAGGGAGGAAAATATGGTAGAGAAAGAGATGAGGAAAAGGACATTTCAAGGGAAGAAATAGTTAAGGTTTTAGGAATGATGAAGGATGGAAAGACACCTGGTATAGATGAGATTCCAAATGAAGTATGGAAATATGGAGGGGAGGAACTAGAGGAATGGGCATGGATAATGTATAATAGAGTATAGAGATGAGACGGGTGGCCAGAGTTATGGAAAGAAGGAGTAGTTATACAAATAGTAAAGAAAGGCAAGGGACAGGAGGTTAACTCTTATAGGGTGATGAAGTTGATGCCAACACTGTATAAATTATATATGACTATTTTGTCGGAGAGATTGAAGATAGAAGTTGAAGAGAGAAAGATCGAGTCACGGAATCAGACAGGGTTTAGAAAAGGAATGGGGCAATGGACAACATATATGTTCTAAACTATCTAGTAAATAAGAGAATTAAAAGGGAAAAGGGGCAATGATAGCAATGTTCGTGGACTTAAAGGCGGCGTTTGACTCATTAGACCGAGAATAAATAGAAAAAGTTCCGATAAAAAAGGGGATAAGAGATGGATTAATAAAGAGCCCACTTTTATTTAATTGATTAATATCAGACTTGGAAGAAGAAATAAGGAGAAAGGACTGGGGAGGAGTTAGGATAGGGAAGAAAAAGATATATATATATTGGCATACGCAAATGACATAGTGTTGATGGCAGAGGATGAAGAAGGGATGGCGGGTTTAATTACAGGATTAGAGAAGTACTTAGATAGGAAAAAGCGGAATATAAATGTAGAGAAGACAAAGATAATGAGGTTTAGAAAAGGAGAGCGAAGGAAGAATGAATGGACAGGGAGATGAAAAGGAATAAAGTTAGAAGAAGTCAAAGAGTATAAATATTTGGGATATATCTTGCGAACGAGTGGAGATCATACAGCTCATATAAGAGAAAGGATAAAAAAAAGCAGCAGGGGTAATGAAACAGATATGGGGAATAGGGAAAAGAATGTTAAAGAAATTGGAGAAGGAGAATGTGGTTATTTGATACGCTGGTATGGGCAGTATCAGGTTATGGAGCAGAG
Source organism: Belonocnema kinseyi (assembly GCF_010883055.1). Classification (NCBI taxonomy): domain Eukaryota; kingdom Metazoa; phylum Arthropoda; class Insecta; order Hymenoptera; family Cynipidae; genus Belonocnema; species Belonocnema kinseyi. The sequence goes on along the minus strand of NC_046665.1, from coordinate 13,655,763 downwards.
ATATGGGGATGGAAAGAAAGGAAAAATATTGAGAGTTTACAAAAAAGGTATATAAGGTGGACACTAGGGGCAGACTGGCAATCGCAGACCAGCAATCGCACATCGGGTTTCGTCACTGGAGTCGATACTCGAACGTTTATATTTGATAAAACAACAACAAAACTTTTTTTTCATTAAGCTGCAAATATTTTTCATTTTCCAACTAAGGGGAACTTGTCAAATCACCGTATTTCCCTGAAAAAAGTACTCAGCTCATTGTAATTTCGTATATAGAGTGCATGTATTTTTTAAGAAATTTTTACGCCGATTTCAATTGTTTATAACCATTACGAATGGAGAATTTAAATTTTGTTAAACAATTTATATCTCTGCTTCTAATTAACATTAAGAGTTCAAATTTGTGAAGGTGATAAAACTGCATTCAGCCTTTCCAAGTATCCTCGAGATATTCGATTTGTACCATTATCACGGGGCAGAAGGCAAGTAAAAGTGACCTATACGAGGAGCGTCAATGCCACGCGTCCGAGGGCGCTGGGAAGAGGACAGCGACTTCTCAATTTTCGTTGCTCGTTTATGAATTGTAATGATATACATTTATTGACATGATACATGTTTCAGAGCAGCTTAGAATACAATTTAAAGCAAAATAAGGAACAAATACAAAAATAATCATGATAAATACAATTTGATTTTTATTTTGCAATTTTTTAATAAGTAATGCCAGACAGAGTAACATAAAAAACGTATTATAATTGATATAAAAGTGTTGTGTATAATGTAGAAAAGTTTACATGTTGGTCAAAATCGAGTGCAAAGTACGAAATGCGTGATGAGAATGTGTTCGGTAAAGCCAAAAGAGCTTTAACAAAAGAGAGTTCAAAATCACAAAATTACAATTGTCGGTCCGCTCACCTTTGATTTTAAAAGGTCTGTTCCCGAATGCAGAAGAAATGCAAAGACCAAGTGCGGAGTGCGATTGCCATCAGTCTCGTGCCGTAGGTGCGCTCAATCTCTCGAGCTAAGCTGTTTTAGCGAAAGAGAAATCACAATTACAAAATTACAGTGGTGGATCTTTTGAGTCTTAATTTTAAAATGTTTGCACAAGAATGTGCGAAAATATAAAGACCGAGTGCGTAGCGTGAGGTAAATACATAATCGAACGCGAAGCGCGAGATAAATACAACATCGAGCGCGAAACGCTAGAACCAACAGTTGCGCGCCCTAGGCGCGCTCCAACTTGCAAGCCACGCGCGCAGTGCGCGATGAGAATGTGCCCGCTTAGCGGGAGATTTTTTTAATTTAATAGAGCGCATCGAGGGGAAAAATAATTTTCACTCGAATATGCACTAATGCAATTTTTTTAATCGTATTGTTTGCAAGTGAAAATTGCAACTATATTATTTTTTTCCTATATCACGCTTGCATTCAAATATTCAATATATATTGTTGCGGTAATGATCGTAGTGGCACTTCATAGTTAAACAAATAAAAACTACTTGGTTGGTCTCGCATATGAATGCAATTCCATTAGAATGAGGGGCTATCTTCATTTTTAGATAAGTATGCAATAAGAGAGCGCAGAAGGCTGTAAGATTGGTTTCGCTCCTTGTGCTGACTTACGAATAGTATATAACTATCCGATCCACACTATCGATTTTTGAAGTCAATATGGAATATGATATGATATATGATATCACAATATTAGGCTATGTAATACCTGCTATTCCCGGAAATTAAGTTTTTCACCCAAAAATAATATGTATTAAATGTTTTATCGCAAAGGCGCGTCATTGAAAATTTCCAAGATCTGTAACCACTCTCGTGATATTATAACAATTCTGGGTAAACAAAATTCCATCTTGATGACGTCATCGTCGATTCCTGGAATCCATATATATATATATATATATATGTGTGTGTGTGTGTGTGTGTGTGTTAAGTAAATTAATTGAACATTCTCCTTTGATATTTGCCGAAAGGGGCGTCATATTTTATATTATGTTAAACAATTCTTGGTAAACAAAATTTCATTATGATGACGTCATCGTCGATTCCTGGAATCCTTATATATGTGCAGTAAATTAATTAAACGTTCTCCTTTGATATTTGCCGACAGGGGCGTCATATTTTATATAATGTTAAACAAATCTTGGTAAACAAAATTTCATTCTGTTGACGTCATCATTGATTGCTGGAATCCTTATCTACGTGAACTAAATTAATTAAACGTTCTCCTTTGATATTTACCTACAGGGGCGTCATATTTCATATAATTTTAAACAAATTCTGGGGTAAACAAAATTCCATTCTGATGTCGTCATATTCGATTCCTGGAAGCCTTATCTATCTGAACTAAATTAATTAAACTTTCTCCTCTAATATTTACCGGCAGGGGCGTCATATTTCATATAATTTTAAATAATTCTCGGTAAACTAAATTCCATTCTGATGACGTCATCATAGTTCCAGGAATCCTTATCTACAGTGTTGTCATGTTTCAACTTTTTTTGCGTGCGAATAGCAAAAAGTAAGTCGGAGTCTGGACCGCTATTTGTGAGTGCATATCCGTGTGAGTTATAAGGTTTGTATCCATGTCAGGGTGGTTAAGAGTTGCTAGGTGATGAGACATCATCCCCTGATAAGTGAGCCGCTAGAAGATATGATGGCATAAGTGGTATCATATTTCCTGTATATTGATGAATTTATCATAGAATATAATTTCTTTTTATTGTCAATTCGTGACGTGCGCCGAATAAAGGGCGCTTACTCTGAAAAGTGAGATTTTTTAGGACGAGCGGTTAAAGTCGACCTGATAGCCTGGACTTTTTGGAGAGAGGGGAGACTCACGAAATCTTCTCTCTCCACTTACTACTGCATTCTAACGGAAGAAGATAGGTCGTAGACGCGGCTCACGGACGGAGTACAGATGAGACGGGTAGATGGTATGGTGAATGGTGGGAGATGTTTCACGGAATCTCGAGCTCTCGAGCCAAAGCCCCATTACTTGGGTACCTAAAAACTCAATTATTAGCAATAATAACGCTGATATTTTTTCCGATGGTTTAATTAAAAAGAGCAGCTCAAAAACTATCGAAATATGTAAAACCCCTGATTTCTATTTTTTTAGAGTAAGCCCCTTTCTTCGGCGCACGTCACGTATAATTCTGAGAAATAGTCGGTGTCTTTGGTGTAGAGTGTGTGATATGATTATTTTAAGGGTATTTTCTGAGAAATGCATTTTGCAAGCTTAAACAGGTTTGAGCAGAAGAGTGCAGGGTGGTGAATCATCATCCCCTTTAATAGCTGAGCCGACGATCGGGAGATAAGATGATGACGCAAATGGTTTATTTTACATGCCCATGAGAGGGTGGCAATTCGAAGAACAATTTTTTGAAAACTTCAAGCGAACTTTAACTAAAAAACTTTTGCCTTTATTTTTTTTCAATGCGCAAAAGATGCATGTGTATAGGTGACATTTGATATCGGGGTAACGCATGGCATTCTGTTTTTGACTATTAATTTGATTTACTGCTTCCTTGAAGATGAAACATTATTCTGTAGTTTTCTAGAAATCGAGAATGGTAAATTGCTTCGAGAACAATTAGACAAAGAGGGAGATATTTTGATAGATACAGAGAGAGAGAGAGATGTGTATTAAAAAATGTTTTAAATCAAAAATAATTTTGTAAGATTGCAGAAGGCTTTGCAGTTGAGTGACTCGAAAAATACCATCAGATTCCTAAGAGATCCCTTTGCATACAGTGGATCACTGTAACATATTTAGAATTTTATATTGATATAGCTAGGATGATGCGAAATAAACTATTAGCAACTATGACTAGGTACGTCCCCCTGTAATAATAATATTACATCAACTATTTAAGATGAAGAACATAATTTGAATAATTTAAATGATCTTGCTAGCATTTATAAAATAAATCAGGTACATAATTATTATAGTTGACTGTAACAAACGATGAAATCATCTTTCACATAATAGAGTGATCTGCTGAAAAGAATCAATTTACTGACTTAAAAAAATAATATCGAATGCAAGGACACTGTGAATCAAAAATTGAAAGTGAAGTATGGAATACGTATATTAAAATGCACTATTATGTATAACAGCTGGAGATTTTGGTTTTTCTTAGAACCAACATTTTGTTTTAAATTGTAGAGAAATAGACCCATTTAAAGGGGCCAGGATTTCAAGTTAACAGAATAATGAACATGTACCTGATTAATCTATAGCAACTTAGTAAACGAAAACTTATACGTTATGAGCTGAAAGTTTGGTACCGTAGACACCGAAACGTGAAACTAGGGAACTTTAGTGACCTCGGCGAAGTATAGAATACAATAGGCGATATAGGGATTGGTCTGTGAAGCCTGCAGTCAATAAAAAAAACTAAATACAAACTTCACAGCCTAAGCTTATCTCCAAACATTGAGAATAGGATAATCTTTCACGAAAATCGAAAAATAAGAGAGGAATACATTCTTTATAATAAAATCAATGTATAGGTACCATAGTCAATTAAATATGAAACGATTATGATTTAAACTCTAAATATATTTCATTCATCACGAAATTCAAATTCAAGCTAAAAAGATATTTTTTTTTTTTAGAAAATAGTAGAATTTTAAACAAGAAAAGTTACAATTTTGAATTTAAAAAAATTAAAAGCAGTTTGTTTTCCTTTCTAATTTTCCCTATCCTAAAAATATTTCCACAAAAAATCGACAAATTTCTTTTCCAGATTCCCATATAGATTACAACGAAAAGATTAACTGTTTAATTATTTAGTTATAACCTAATGTAAATGTACGATGAATGATTCTAATAGTCAACACTTTTAGTCTTGCGCGTCAGTTCCATTAACCATGCCTGTTTTCCTTCTTCGCTCGGGTTGCAAACTGCGACTGTTTATATTCGATCGTTTCTAGAATAAACAGCGGTACAGTTTGCAAGTGTTCGTCAAAAATCCCTTTGTGAGTCCAGTCTAACATAAGAACGACTAATTTCCTCCTTACCAGGCCTCAGTTTCTCGACCATTTTGAGAAAATAAACGGACATAAAAATAAATAAATAACCGTTTGTTGTCTTGAAATATTCATGATTAGGATGTACACGCCTAGGAAGCGTGTGGATACCATTATTGTGATAAAAGTCATGATACCGTTCTAGGGTTAAGAGATGAATTTTGTTCTAGAACCTAATTAAATTGTAGTGCGTAACAAAATTAAAACAAAGTAAGCTGTAATATTTTAAGTTGATAATATTATTAGAAATATAAATCTTTTTAAACTTTATAATATTATGATCAATTGAAAAGAAAAAATGGCAAATTATTCTACTTACAGATAACACGTTGTATTTAACTATTGATTTGAAATTGTATATTATTCGAAATGTATATAAAAATGCATACATATAGTAAATAATAGTTTTTTATTAAATTGAAAAAACAAACATTTTTTAAGTTTATGTTATAGTTCTCTAAAACTAAAATTAAAATTATTTCTTGAAAAAAAGATCCTACTCCATCTTCACTCCATTGGGAAACGAACCACAAAACTTCTGATTTCCGGCCAGGTGCTTTTCTACTTAAGCTATTAGAGGGTTCAGAATAAGAACTCTTAATTCAAGAACATAACGCTAGTTTTTAGCTAGGTGTTAATGGTACAAGTAATTATTTTCACATTTTTAAATTTATCTGCTATATCATCAGAGATTGTACCTTACCGACAGTAGATCAACCCTCCAAACCATGTAGGCAGAAGAATCTACACAATATCGATCAAGATAAGAATCTTCAATGGATTAGGATCTTTTTTTCAAGAAATAATTTTAATTTTAATTCAAAAATATTATTTTCCATCTAGTCTTATTAAGACGTTAAGCATTTTCTGTTATTGAAGATTCTTAACTTGATCGATATTGTGTAGATTCTTCTGCCTTCATGGTTTGGAGGGTTGATCTACTGTCGGTAATGTACAGTCTCTGATGATATAGCAGATAAGTTTAAAAATTTGAAAATAATTACTTGTACCATTAACACCTAGCTAAAAATTAGCGTTATGTTCTTGAATTAAGAGTTCTTATTCTGATCCCTCTAATAGCTTAATTGGAAAAGCACCTGACCGGAAATCAGAAGTTTTGTGGTTCGTTTCCCAATGGACTGAAGATGGAGTAGGATCTTTTTTTCAAGAAATAATTATAATTTTAATTTAAAAATATTATTTTCCATCTAGTCTTATTAAGACGTTAAGCATTTTCTGTTATTGAAGATTCTTAACTTGATTGATATTGTTTAGATTCTTCTGCCTTCATGGTTTGGAGGGTTGATCTACTGTCGGTAAGGTACAATCTCTGATGATATAGCAGATAAATTTAAAAATTTGAAAATAGTTCTCTAAAACCTAATTTCTAGATCACATTTGTTATAAAGTCGTTATTTGAGTTGGCATTTAAGTGAAGAATGTAGAAAACAACTGCTGTAATCCTAAATACTTAAAAACTCTCGTTCTCTTTTAGTTTACTAAATCTTACGATCTCTACATCATGGATGTTTTCGATATTAGCGCTCACAGTGCACTCTGAGCGTGAAGGGGTTTTCCACCGTTTTAAAAAATAGTTTCCTCTTATTGGTTGAGAAATTGTAAGAATCTCGTGAGTGTGATATGTGCCGTAGCTTTCTGTAAAAATAATCCAGAATGGTTGTGTATTATTAAAATTTCTTGTGCAAAAGATACGTGCAAACCGTCTTCGTACTCTGGGATCGTTCTCCGTCGTTTTGGCCAGAGCAAAAGTTTAGAGCGTGAAGAAAATGCAAAATGTGCACGAATGTGAATGATTTGAATCGTAATAGTCTTTTGGATCCTGAACCAATTACCACTCAATTATTTTGGTTAAAATTTGTGTTCTAAGAATTATGTTTTAGAAATGTCTCTCGAGTATTTTCACCGAAAAATTATAAAAATAATATTTAGGTTACTTTTCCAAATAGGCTGCGTATACGTGACCGTCTAGTCCGGGCGGTTTTTTATAATCAGAAAGGATTTGACGTCAGTCTTCACCAATCTTCATGGCGAAATAAGAAGGGTATTTTAAAAATTAATTTTTTCGAAATAATCAACTGGCATGTTCAGAAACATTCTTCGACAAACTGCAATTCTTACTTACACATTACAAGCTTGCAACTCATATTTAGATTTGTGAAAAAACAATTCTTTATACTGAAATTCAGTCCAAGAAAAATACGTAAAAATTAAACCTGAAAAGGTATCTTCCGCAATCATGGATGACGATCTCAATAATCTCCAAATTGTCCAAAAATATTTCTCAAAAGACGCTTTGCTGGTGTTAAATGATGTTTATACCAGAAAAAAAATTTGGCTTTGTGGAAAGTGTGGAATTGACGTCTCAGAATAAGTCGAAGCTGTTCTTCGAAATGAAAAAAAGAGATGGAGCAGGTGCGATCGCTGTTTGGAATAGTAGCATCAATTCTGCTTTTGGTTAAAAAATGACCAAAAACCAAGAATTCTTTTTGCGAAGACTGTTAATACAGAACATTTTATTTTTATATAACAAATCATTATGATTTGTTATTTTTCTTTCAAAAAATCTATAAAAGTTGAAGAATATCATTTATTTCATAACTTGTATTGTTCTCATCAAGAACTACTCCTCGTACATTCATAATTAAAACAGTTGTTACCACTTTATATTCACGTAAGGGTACAAAGTACGACCTATCTTTTAGCAACTGTACGACTACAAGGGCCGTCAGTTGATAACCATTAAACCGCAAAATAGATTAATTCGCATTCATGTAAAAAAATGTTGCAATTCTCAACAAAATAGTGGAGCACCCCTTCGCTTTCAGAGCACGCTCAAGAGTCGAATGTCGAAAACGTCCCACATTTTATATAACGCTGTTTTTCGAGTTTGGTATTCAAAATACCTATACTTAAATATTTATCTTGTTTTGTTTTAGATACCTAAAACTGAAGATCTATATAACATTTTGTATAAACCCGTTTTTTTTGAGAAAAATATTTGTCATGTATCTCTTACAACGCTTAATATTTAGAAGAACATCAATAACTGCAAAGCCGACTGAACTAAAAATTCAATAATGCCAACTTTACACCACTACGATAAAAATGAAATATATTTGGTAAAAACTGGTATTAGATACCATTCGCCTAGAAAAATACTCATAATGAACTATGTAGGAACGGGCAGTCTCTGGGTTTTTAATCAAACGTCATTAGTACTCATAGTAAAGCTATCTTTTCAAAGCGTAAAACAATATATTCGATGTTTTAAACAAAATATTGCCAACAAAGCTATTCTTATAAGTCAAAAATACCAAATTATAGAAATAGAAATTGGAACTATGTATGTATCAGGACACTGGGAAAGTATAATTAATTTGCTGTTTGTAATTAATCATTCTATTCATTGATGAATGTTAATTTATCGAAATTTGTTTGGAGGTCTTAATAATCTCTCCAAATATTTTCAGACTTCTAATTAACATTCTTTAGGCAATAATTTATATTTAATAGACTACTGTTTTCAAAAATGAATTTTAAAATATACAATAAATACGAAAAATTTTTTCATGTGCTTAAGGTTTTTCTACTGGTAAAAATAAATTGGAAAAAATTTGGTAAATCTGGGGAATCTTAAATGTAAACGCAGTAAATTTTGGAAAATTTTAGTTTTGAATTTGTTTAAATTATCTTTTTCCAGTTGGCTTTGAGTAATTTTTTACATTTTTTTCTACAGCTCTCGAACATAGAAAGGATTTTTTTAAGTCAGCTGGAAAAATAAGAAAATGACTTTTTTGAAAATAGACTATCTTTTTGTTTTTTGGTTACATACACACATTAATTTTTTCAACTGTGTTTTCAGCAAAAAAGCTCTCAGATGTTACAATATTGTTTAGAGTCAGCTGATAAAAGATAATTTCAAGAACTGAAATTTTCTAAAATTTACTGTTCTTACATTTCGTATTTCCCACACTTATCCAATTTTTTCCTTAACTGATTTTTACTGATAAAAAAGCCTTAAATATCTAAAAAAATCTTTCGTCTTTTCTGCACATTAAAAAATTTTTTTTCTAAAACAGTGGTCCATTAAACATAAATTATGGCTTAGAGAACGTTAATAAAAAAGCTAAAAGAATTTGAAAAAACTTTTAAGACCTCTAAAAATATTTAAAAAATTGACATTACTGTAAAAATAATATTATTAGACACAACTATAAAAATAATAATCTGTTAAAGCACATTTTTCTAACGCTCGAGTTGAAGGCTTTTATCAATGAATAGCAAATTAATTACACTTTCCTAGGGTACTAATACAGTACTTTTTCATAAAGTTTGAATTTCGGTTTCCATAATTTGGTTTTTAGATCCACCACACTATGCATAATATTAATTAAAGTTAATAATTTTTGGCCGATTCTGATCCGTATACTTTTCTAGGTGCTTTAGTATTTTCATTGGTTTCAATAGAGTAACACCGCACGTTGAAATAGTGGCGTGTTAATTTTCCTGTAATATAACAACAAATTGGAAAAGTCTCCAATACACTGATTGTTTTAAAGTCTGAAAAATTCTATTGAAATCAATCTTCGCTTCTGTTAATAGTAAATCTTTTTGAGCCATGAACAATAATTCGCACTGAACAATGAAATTAGAAATTGTGCAACCGAAAAATTGTAAACCCCCCATATTAGCATAATCGGAGAAGCATCGGATTTCTTGTGGAGTGTCGTTTGCATTTGGATCAGTCAAAAATTGTTTGCAATTGTTGCAAACATTTTATTTCAAAAATGCGTTCACGGTACTTCCTGCTATGTGATAAAGCATGACTGCGTCCAGTTGAGTATACTGACAAGTCTGAGTTGATTCTGCGGAAATATTGCTTATTTGTGAAATGTTATTGACAGATTCAAAACTAGTCTCACCTCGGTTCTCCGATTCTCCGTACTTATTGTAACTGGCAATGATGTTATCCAGCAGGATATGATCAGAATCGTCTGTATAACTGAGTTATTGACATTGCCAATATACTGTGACAGTACAATAGTTATTCGAGCTCGGCGCACCTCGAGTGCATCTGGCATTTGACCAGCCCTCCTTCGGATTTGAGAGAACAAATTTTCAATGGCATCATCTATGCAACGACTAGTAAAAAAAGTCGTACTTTTTCTGAAAAATATACTCAGTTAAATTGATTATTGAGGTGGATCCCATTATCAACCCGGTATTGAGAGGCTTCCAACCCCCTTGTCCAATTTTCATGTTTTGAACAATTTCGATTAAACTTTGTAAACACGTGACTTTTTTTCTCTATTTCTGACTGTTATTGAAGTTTTTCTAATTCGGGACGTACCTAATGTAATCCATTGATGGAACCATTGAATAAACCAAGCAGCAGATAATGCTGCCTCAGGTAGGAACTTTAATCGTACTGCCGTTTCTAAAGCTGCAGAGGTTTCTATATCGAAAAATGTTATACCAGGTGTATACATATGAAACCGGTATTTTTTCAAGAAAAAAACACATTTATTTCAAGAGAATGATAACAAATATTTTATTCAAAGTATGCGCC
>NC_046665.1:13617959-13645030 GCF_010883055.1 Belonocnema kinseyi | reverse complement strand
CCAATTAGCACAAATGGTAAGTTCCGACAGTGCCTACAAGTGTGCCTACTGGCCGCTAAATGGCAATACCGGTTTCATATGTATACACCTGGTAGAAGAACCTACATTCATTTTGCAGAAGTTTGTTGGATAAATATCTATATAATCAAGATGCTGCAATAAACGTAAGCCTGATTGTGACTCTGTTTCAAAGTCCCATAACTGGGTAACCAAACTGCCATCGACAACGTTAGTTGGCAGACACTGTGATGTTTGGACATCCAGTGGCAAAATAATGAAATGTGTCTGCGTTACTTGCTTTACATTTTTTTCCAAATAGCATGGACCAGCAAGAACGTGAATTTGCTCACCGTTATAAGAAAACGAAGTAACACGACTTTTTTGCGAGATGCCTACTCCTAACGAAGTCCACGTGACTTGGTTACTAGGTCCCATATCTGAAACAATTGCTTTCACATTGAAACCTACTTCAGTTAAATTGGTTATAACATCGAGAAGAAAGTTTTGCAAATCACGACCATTTGTACTTGATCCTGTGACTTCGGCTGCTACAGCTTATTTCCAAGTTAGAGAAAGTCCTCTCACTAAAGCTACCGTAACAATGTTACCTTCGCCAATTTTACCTGGGTGTAATGTGATTTTATCTTCAATCTTTTTTTCGATTTTATCATAACTTAATTTCCCACTCATTTTAAATTCATCTACAGACACAATACAATCTTTACCGCTTGGATGTAGCCCATCAATTTTACATTGTAGTGGTCCTAGCAATGACTGGAATATTCCATAGTCAATTTTAATACCTTTAACTCGTCGATTTAAAGTAGTGTAGTGCGGCAAAGAATAATTACACTTCAATCTTAAATAGTTGTATCCATAAAAACCAAGAGTAAAACGTATTTTGAGAGCATTAGATAGAGATTCATTTGCTCCACGCAATTTTTCTATTATTCCGTAACGCCTTAAGCTTCTCTTCAGAAAAGCATTTTTTTAAGTTGCTTGTGCCTTGCTTAATTCTTTTTTTAGCCGCTGGTTTTCTTTTTAGATCTCCCTGATATTATGGTCGAGCAGTGCATGACCAGGTATATGGTCCTCTACAGCTTTTGAGCGAAAATGAACCTTCGAACAAGGTTCAGACATTGGATCACTATCATTCCCATTTGCATCAGGAACTTTTGAGCAAGATGAAGTGGTTGATACAGTCGATGAGTCATTTGATTCCCAATATTCATTTCTGGGAAATACATACGAATTAATATGAAATTTTTATTGTCAAATGCATCCTTAGAATTTATAAATGTTCAAATCAAAGAGTTGTCAAAAACACGTATAGTGAAGTAAACTGGGAGGAATAATCGATGAACGTTTGTTCAAAAATTGACCACTCTTTTATGGAATACAAACATCACAGTATTTACATCAAATCTGACAGGAAGAGATTTATAATTCAAATAAACACGCAAGAAATTGCGTTTTTTCGTGTTAAATTAATTGGAAACAGGATAGTCTTTAACCGACACCTCTCAAATTTGGAGATAATTTTTTTGGTACTTGAACAAATGAAATAATGAAAAAATAAAGACTCATGACACACAAAAAAATTTTAATTTAAAACATTTGTTAAATTTTAATCCAAAAATTGGTTGACACTGAACGCTTTACATTTTAAATGGTTCCTTGCAATATTGCAATCTAAAATGACATTTTATCATAGAATTTTGTATGATTCAATTTGTAATTATTCAATTTCACTTTGCTAGTATAGTTTAAAATTTTGAAATTTTATAAGCTATCAAAGTAAAATGATGACATTTTTAGCATCTTCAATTTCAAATTATTCAAATATGAAGGACTTCAAATTATGATTGGAAGATAACATTTAAATTCACATCCCCTTAATTCCCAATTTCTCAATATTAAACATTTTTATCTTGAATTTTTTTATTTTCATCGATAGAAAACAATAATTTTTAAGCTTTTCAATTTCAAACATGCTAATGTTTACTACTTGAATTTCAATTAATTGTATTTGCTTTGCTAAATGTGTGAAATCTTTTAGAAGGTTTAAAATAATTGCTAAATTTGAAAAATTATAAACTTGAAATGATCTAATGTATCATGTTTTTATGTAAAATGATTGAGTTTTTAATGTTATTAATAAAGAGTACTTTCACTATTACGGCCTTCAGTTTTAAAATATATAACTTGGAGAAATTTAAATTAAATGAATTATAAATAGAAGGCTAACAATTAAAAAAAAAAAAAAACCTACGATCAGGCATAAAACTGAACATTCTATATCGTGTATTTAAAAATTTTTAACATTTTGAGCTTAATATTAAAAAATACATGATTTTAAAAATAAAGTTTTACAATTCAATGTGGAAATTAAAATTTCTAATGTTTAAATTATCAAGAAAAGAACTATAATATCTTACAGTATAATGGGCGGATCGTTTAGATTTGTAGGAGTGGACCACGTGAGAGAATTTTTCGGAGAAAATTCAATTCTTTGAAACGTACCTAAAGCTCTGTTGATATTTGAATTTGCAGAAGTTGATGTGCTTGAAGAATTAACAACAATTCTAAAAATATAAGAATAATTGAAATATATCGCTCTTATTTATAGTTTATACCTACAATTCTAAATCAAATTTAAATCCATTACTTTATTTCCTATGTTTCCATTGCAAACTCTTATAAAATATTAATATTTCAAGCAACAAATCTCATTTTATATTGACATCTTAACCCAAATGATTGATTTTTTTTTTTACTTTTTACAATAACAAACCTCTGTGCATTCAAGTTATCGATCGGCTTTGGTGGTTTTGACACATTACCAAATTTTGGAATTGCGTTATGCTTTAATTTTATCCAATTATCTTGTCTATTTGTTTCCAACTCCGAACTCTCAAAATACACCTAAAAACAAGATGAATACATTTACAGGATATAGATTATTAATTTTATAATTTTAATAAAGAATTTTTATCAACACGTAAATTATAAATAAAATTACATGTGACATAATGTATAGAATATTAAAATTAGACCTCATGATTTTTAACCCGCACGTTTGCCAAAAAAGAATTCTTTCAAAAATTATGATTGTAAACTAAAGTTTACTCAGCTCATAAGCAGGCGTGCGATAAAATTATGATCATATGATTGATTAAATAACTAGCAGGGAATAATAATAGACTATAGGTCAAAAAATAATAGAATGCTTTTACAAAAGTTTATTATATAAGTTTATTATGATAGAAATAATATCGATTGATGATAGTCTCATCAAAAAGTCAGTGTCCCAGAAGAGGTTTTCCCCTTTGAGAATTGTGATCTTGACCCACTGTCGATCACGAAAGACGTCCCGATTCCGCGTATAGAGTGAATGTAACAGCTAGCCTGGTGGTTGATTCCAATACAGTTACAACAACACAGACAGGGCATGTCAGTTCTCTTTGCTTCTTGCTACATTTCGCAACGTATTTCGCAAAATTTGGGGACACCATCATTAAGAACTGGCCCTTTGGAAGAGCCATTGATCTCTAGAATTCTTCTATTATGTCAGAATTCTGACTAAAAAAAATAAATTAGCAAACGATTCTAATCGTTTAAATGCTGCCGTTTGATACCCGCTGGCTTCTATCTTTTGCAAAATTCATATTTATCGGAAAATAATCATTTCCTCAACTAATTTTTTGATTTCTCAACAGTTTATTGATCCGAGGATCTCGCGAAACACTGGATATTTATGGAATCAGTACCGTACCTATTGAAAAAATTCAAAGTCGGATTGAACCAAGACCCTTAATTTTTAATTTAATTTTGCATCTTTTTAAAGCTTCTAAATTTCTCTTTAATTTTAGCGAAATTTTATAAAATGTAACCTTGTTGATTGAAAACATTGACTTTAAATTTGCTTATATTGTTTTTTGAAATTTTAAGAAATAATTTTAAATGTCTTGAAATCTTTGTCCAGTTTCTCCTAAAATTTGTTTTTTAAAATGAAAAATCAGCTTATATTTTCCCGGCAATTTTAAGAAATTTTTTTATTGTCGTCAAAAACCTGTCAAAGTTTTAAAGAAGCTTCAAAATTTTTATTCGCAAATATTTAAAAATGTACGCATTTCCACTGGTTATTGTATCTTTTTATTTCAAACGGGAAAAAAGAAACGACATATTCATGAATGCGGGTTTCCCGACAACAATAATTTTAAATAGTTCTGAGTAATTTCGAGATAGTATTAAGAAAGATTCGAAAATTTCACCATGTGCTTTTTAATAATTGAAATCTTATATGATTTGAAAACGTATATAATTTACAAAAGTTTCCTTATTATACCGAGAAAATTCCAGTAAATTTGGCATGAATGCCACCATTTCTGCAACCTACTTACAATTCTTGAGGTTGAGAAATTATTTTTTTCATTTTCATTGGTATTTCCATATGAAATATTCCTGAAAATTAAATTAAATTCGACTATTTGAATTATATTCGAACTTTATACTAAGTTCCATAAGTTTCTTTTGAAAGGTCATATTTGTCAAATTCACTTTAAACTGTTGGAATTCGGACTCTACGTTACATTTTCTATTAGAAACTCACGGAGTAATCGCAATACTTTTTTTGCAGCGTTAAAAATTTAAAATAGTGTCATTAACTTCTGCTGAAGGTGACTTGAAGCGCATCCACAATAGCTCATGTAGTATGTTGCGCGCGAAGTTTAAAAATAAAATTCTCTCACTTGCACGCAGCGATGTTGTCTGGGGTTTCCACTACGTGGCGCTAGCATCCAGACAAAATTCTTAAAGTTACCGACGGAACGATTATTAACTGCTACTGAAAGAAGATGAACTTGAAGTCGCCTTCGACCCCTGTAAGCGATCGTCCATATATTCCATATATTACGTAACACTTTTTTCTTTTGTTTATATCGTTGTGTCTTTCTCAACTTCACATCAATTTCATGCTCGTCTTTATTCAAAGAAAAGAAAAACGCGTTACGTAATTTATGGACGATCCCTAAATGACAGATTTTTTTTATTTTTTAAAGTTTTCAACGCTGCAGGAAAAAGTATTGCGATTATTCCGTGAGTATCTTTCCGTAAAATATATATATGCCACGAAAATTTCAAAAGTTTTGTTATCGCTCTTCCTCTATGCCGAATGGCTAATTTGAAAAACTCGAAGAAAGGAAAGTGGCCAAATTCACACATAGAATTAAGAATTAAATTTCAGTTAAAAGACAGCGACAAAAAATGTCACATTTGTGTGCATAATAGAACAGACAAATGTTAACCAAAAGAAAGGTAATTTTCCACAAAATAGTTCAATTTTGAACTAAACTGATGAATATTTATTCTAGCAAAATTAACTTTCAACAAAAAATGTAATAGTTAATATTTCTACCAAAAATATTATAATTTTCAACAAAAAGCTATCAAATTAAACTAAAATATCTCCTCGCTGCGCGGGCACATTCTCATCGCGCGCGGCCCGCTTCGCTCGAAGGTTTGAGCGCGCCTAAGCGCGCGTCTATTGAATCTCGCGCTTCGCGCTCGGATATTTATTCTTTGTATTTGGGATACTTGAATGACACTTAACAAAAAGATTTATTTAGCTCGCAGTATTTATATACATCTTCATATTCTGAGTTTTCTACTCAATTATGTATAGTTGAAGATTAAGTTTCTTAAAGCTCTGTAGTTTTTGAGGTACATATTCTCATCGCGCCATTCACGCTGCGCGCCCGATTATTGACGGAAATTTTCAAATGTATATTTTCTGAACCAACTTAAAATAAATAAAAAACTAAAATAATTTTTTCAGATATTTTTGTCTATCTCGCGTTGTTATGCTAATAATAGGATTTTGGTTTTCATATTATTTTTGATGGATAAAGCAAAATATCTTCAAAGTTTTCTTTTATATTTTCACTTACCTCACGTCTTTTGGCGAATATTTCAATTTTCAAATTTTCTGCATATATTACTTTCGATAAATAAAAACAAAATCACGAGCCCTATTGGAAAATGGTTAATACATTTTGCAGGTTTTTTAAAGGCTTAAAAACTTTTTTCATATTTTGCGTCGTTTGGTTCAAGATTTGAATGTTTTGGTGTAAAGTTTCGCGCAATTCTTATACTTTATTAATCATCAATGATGAGAATGTAATAAATTATTACATATTCGTATCTCTTTTTTGTTAACTCGTCTTTTTTTCGCATCCTGCATTGTTTGACCACAAAATGGAATTCTTTATTTTTCATTATTTTTTGTGCAATCTAAAATTAAATTTTCAATTTTTTAACAAAATCAAAAAAAATTTCATGATGATCTTATAGGGCATTCAAAAAGCAATGTTTTTCTTCTTTTGACATAGAATGTTCACATTCAGAAAATATTAGTCTACAAACTTTTCAAAATGCGCTCACTTTTTGAATTTTTATCCAAAACGGCTTTGATCCGTTTCTTTTTTCCCTTCATTTTTCCGAGAGATATTGTGTTTATGAACGGACGGACAGACATACAGCAGCTATCGTAAAAACTTCATTTTCGGGTTCAGGGGGTCTCGAAACGTGGAGATCCGTTGAAAAAATGGTTGAATTAAAAAAAAAAGAATTAACTTCAGCCAGAAAAACCTTTATTTTAAAACAAGTAGTTACTAATTTTTTAGAACACAGTTGAATTTTCAACTAAGAAATATGAATTTGTTACTGAAAACTTCTTTCTACGAAAAAAATGATTTTTCGATAAAAAAAAACACGAATTGTGAACAAAGCAATTGAATTTTTGCACAAAAAGATGAGTTTAATTTTCAACTACAATTACGAATCTTCAAAAAAAGAACATGAATTTCTAACAAAGGAGTGTTACAATTCGTCTGAACAGTTGAATTTTAAATAAAAAAAGATAGATAAAAAACGGAAAATAAAATAGTTCATATTTGAACCAAAAAGTTTTTCTGATATTTGTGGCGAAATTTGTGGTGAGTGGATTGTGAGATTGAAAAGGGGAGGAAGATATCTTTCAGGATTAAGACAGATTTGTGTGGAAGTTGAGAGTAGGTGGGTTTGAGATTTGTAACAGGGTGGGAGGACTGGGTTGAATGGGTTGGTAGTGGCAGAGTTGGGTAGCGACGGAGAAAAACAAGACAGGTACCAGACCGTGACGATTGATAGAGGCAGGGAAGCATCGAAGGCGGGAGCGTCTGAATTGGATTCATGGCTAGCGGAGCGAGTATAATTACGAAAAAAAACGGATTTAGAGCGTGAAGTGTTTAGTACACCGAAAGAAGAGATAAAAAAATGGAAGTCAAGGCGGAAGTTCAGAAAAACTGTAGAGAATGAGAGATTAGGAGCAAAAAGTGTGGGATCGATTGAGACTCTTATCAAAAGAACGAGAGGGGGAGGGGGAGCAGTGAAGAGAAGGACGATAGAGGTTCAAGCTTGAAACAAAAAAAAAGTTTAGATCGTTGGCAGAAAATCATAGTTCTGTAGAGAAGCATGATAATGGTAAGGGGTCTGAAGAAAGCGGAGATGAAACTGAAGTTTCGATGAAATAGGAAAAAAAACTAGAAAGCTCGAACAAGAATTTCGGCAAGAACGAGAGTGGGAATACGGAGAAGGAAGGGCTGAGAAAATATAACAAAGATTGGAAAGGAAAGAGAGGCAAGAAATAAAAAGAAATATTTTAAGAAGGGTATAAGATTAGAGCAGAAGGAGCCGAAATGTAGAAAGCGAAGAGCGAAGAGTGAAGAGAATAATACTGCTGAGACTCAGAAATGGGACCATAAGAGGGAAGTGATGATAAAGAAGAGGATGTTATATAAAAGCTCGGAGAGAATAGAGGATGATTTGACATGGGTATGAAGGAAGATGCAGTATAAGTTAAGGAAAATAGCGGGAGAGGAAAAAAAAAGTTAAGAAGAACCTGGGTAAAGTATGGGAGAATACAGCCAAACAGAATATGGTGGTATTGGAATAAAGAAAGGGAATAGGCAGTAAGAAATAAGGTGCAGGAAAATTAGGAGAGGAAGGAACGGGAGATAGGAAAGTAAGAAATAGTAAGAAGGAAAACGAGACAAGAAACGAAAGTAGGGAAGAATGGAAGATATGTTACTGGAATATAACAGTATTGGAGAGAGAGAATAGGAAGTTTATGAGAAATTTGACACAATGGAATGTAGTAATAATGAATCAGGGCAATGCCCATTCCACGAATCAATTAATAAGACACTTGAATGCCCAACATTGGGAAAATACACATCCTTCAGCCATGTTTTGAAATGTTCTGTAACCATTGAAAAAACTCATTTTTATTCACGTGACATAAGTTAAAAACTGTAATCATCAATAATAAATATCATACCTGAAGTCAGTTTGCCAGAAGCGGAAGGCATCACGTAAATATTTGATGGCTTGAATAATTTGGATTCTACTACCGGTCCAAAGGTTCCTTTACTTTCTTTTAAAACAATGAATAATGGGGAAAGCAGTCTCATATCACCTATCACTTACAGATTCTACAAGACATTCAATTTGCTTTTCGTCTTCAACACCTAGTGTTCTTCCCGAGTGCATTTCAATTTGAAATCCACTCTGATCTGAATTGTAAATTGATTCCAAACCTTTGATTTTAATTATTTTTTTCACATCTTAAACAAAATCATCAGCTGCTTTTTGTAAATATTCTCTCCCTTCAACAGTCTTTTTTGTTACGAATTTATTTATCTTTCTGCTGACTATTGTGTGAGCCTTTTTAAAATTTTGTACCAATGACGTGACGCTTTAAACCTTATATCTTCATGTCCAACGATTTTGTGAGCTTGTGATGCCCATTTTTGTAAATCTCTAACGTGAATTATATAACCGGCATCGGAAGCCGACTGAAAATTATCTAATACAAATTTATTGATTCTTCCAATTTTTTCTTTATAAGTGCCACCTTTATTCAAAGTATGCGCCCATCGTCTCAACTGTGTAATTGATTGGACTTTTCGAAATCTATGCTGCACAGTTTGCAGAGCGAGATTTTTCGTAACTCCGCTTCTCCAATAGTCCACAGCTTTTCGTTTGTAATCCCAAGATAGATCTTCTGTATGCGCTGTACATACTAGTCCGTGTTCATCAACATCCGCTGACCAGATTCTGTCAATATCTTCAACAATATGCATTTCAGTATCTTTGAATGGCTCTTGAAAAGCTAATGTAGATTCCACAATGAATTCTGGATCCTCAAAGTTATTTATACAATCAAGTAATAGTTTTTCTATATTATCCTTCAAAGCAATTTCATCTTTAGTAATGGGACTTTCTTGTATATTCATAGCTTGAAAAGATAATAATAATAATTGTATAACATTCATAGGACTGATAGTCATTTTCCCAATACCTAGAAATAATAATTATTAATATCATTTAAATCAACATTACACTGACAATTACGTATCAATTTCATTTCTAATTTATTCAAACGATAATTAAATATTGAAACTTCCAAAATTTCTTGTCCATCTTTGATCCCTCACCAATTCTGGAAAAAGACCACATAAAAATTTGAAGTATTGCATTTTATAACTCTTTATAAGCTATATCTAAATCACTAACTAAGAAATTATTTTCGTCAAATACGATGTGAGCATGAACATTTTTTCAAAAAATTGACATTTTGTTTCAAATTTTCAAAATCTCCGTAAATTTGAATGATAGACAAGAATGTATCGAAGAGAAAAGGTTTGCTTTTTGAAGTGAATACAGTAAAAATTTTTGAGCTTTTTTCTTCGGAAAAATATTTTTCAAAAATGTAGGGTACTAATCTGAAAAATTGCACCCGCTTCCAGCGAAATCACGGTAAAATTTCAGCCACAACCACGTCTCACGACCGTGAGATAGGTGGTTACAGTCTGTAACGGAATCAATACGACGATCCGGCAAAAGTTTCGTGAACCCTGAGAACACGGAGTGACCCAAGGACTAACGCCTTCTGCATTTTTCCCGAAACTGTTTTAGCATATTGTTGTCACGCAGGGATGCCTTTCAGGCTATTAACGAGTGAAAGCTTGGCACCTCCAAGAGCGCCGATTATAAGGACGATTAGTTTAACAGAATATTCCGGGTACAATTGTAGCAACTCCCTTATAAGCTCTCTATACCTCTCTTTCTTTTCATTCTCCTTCGCTATAATATTTTTGTCAGCTGGTGCCGAGAATTCGCTCCAGAACATGGTTCGCTTCTCGAAGTCAAGAAGAACCATGTCTGGCCTCGAGTGTGCTAGAAAAACAATTGTCGAGAATACAAAGTTCCAGTATATGCGGCACTTCCCATTCTCGACAATTGACTCGATTTCCCTAGGAGCATTTATAGAAGCGTTATTAAGGTTAATGCCGTAAGAGTGACAGAGATGGTAATAAAGCACTCTTAGTACCGCATTGTGCCTTTGGATGTAGGTCGTTCCCGCATGAGTTGGACAACTAGATAGTATATGAGCTAAATGCTCGGGTTTGCATGGTACGCCCTGCAGCTATCATCGGGAATGTCTTGGCTCAAAATATGACGACGGTATGTTCAGAAGGAAATGACACCGTCCAATGACTTCTTCGTGATTCCTGTCCAATTTAAGAAGAGGGTCTCTTCTATTTGCAACTCTAAGTGCTGTACCCAGAATAATCCTGTTGTGAAGACATTCACGGCTCAATATTCCGCAAACACCTTGACGGCATGAGATGTAAAGTTGCGGAACAGAAAATTTAAGATGCATGCCTTTGTTCATGAGCATCACCTGTCTTGTCCCGATATCACGGGATCTCAGCTCCTTCTTCGTCCATGGAACTACTCCAAATGAATAGAGTACTACCGGGACAGCAAGCATGTTTGTTGCAGATACTTTGTTCCGCCGATAATCTGGAAGACCAAATATGCCAGATGAGACGTTTGTATCTGCTTTGGAGAGTATGCTTTATAGATGTCACATCCTGGATGCGGCTTTGTGGCACGTTCAGGTATGTATAAGTCTCTCCAGCACAAAGGTTTCGTATAGCGCTTCTATCAACGAGCTCAGGATCTTCAGGGATGCCATTAAGGTTTTCTCGCTTCAAATAAACCTTGGCGCATTTGTCTAACACAAATTCCATTCCAATTTCCTTCGTGTATCGTTCGACAATCTCTAGAGCTAGATGTAGTTGCTCTTTGTTTTAACATGAATCTTATGATCGTCCATGTAAAATACATGAGTTACCTTGTACTTTGGATCTGCAGGTTTGCCGCACAAGTACATGTCGGAATGGCGAAGTGCTAGATATAGTGGGAATAATGATCTAAAGATCTATGCTAAAAACAAAGAGCAACTACATCTAGCTCTAGGGATTGTCGAACGATATACCAAGGAAATCGGAATGGAATTTGAGTTATACAAATGCGCCAAGGTTTATTTGGAGCAAGGAAAACTTAATGGCATCCTTAAAGATCCTGAGCTCGTTGATAGAAGCGCTATACGACACCTTTGCGCTGGAGAGACTTATACATAACTGGGCGTGCCGCAGAGCCGCATTCAGGATGTGTCATCCATAAAGAATACTCTCCGAAGCAGATACAAACGTCTTATCCGACATTTATTGAGTATAAGGAGGCCATTGAAGTTGAAGGTTAGAATCATTGAAAAAAATGAAACCATTAATTGATCCTCGAAAGTAAATCGCATGCGTTTCAGTGTATAAATCATGAGGGCTATCTCTGAAGTGTTTGGCTATTTTGAAACTTTCATGGCCTTAATAAAATAAGTCATTATTATTTCTTCACAAAAAAATTCATATAAACATAAGAAATTGCTTAAGCAATGTATTTGTACTTACAATTATAAATTAAAAATAATACCTCATTTATTTGAAACTTATATCGCGGAAAACCCGCAATTTTGTAAGTATAGTAAATAAGATAATTGTTGATTTTGTATTTTATTGCTCATTCCGGCGAAAAATATCAAGTATCGTTCCTGAAGATAATTTACAGACGCCAGAAGCACGAAAAAAATTATGTAGAAAACATTTTTTTAAACAAAATTATGCACTAAAAACTTATTCCAACAATAAATCAAGAAAAACCATTTTTTACTAAAAAACTGTTGAACGAAATTGTTTTTAAATGTATTTCTTGTCAAAAATGTTGCTGCAAAAATATATATTTTTTTAAAATTTGTTGTGGAACAAAATTCAATAAAAAAAATCGATGGAAGAGAATTTATTAAATGACGACAGTTGTATGAAAAAACTGTAGGAGGGAAAAAGTTTTTGATAAATTTTTTGAAAAATAATTTTTGTTAATTTAAAAAAAATGTTGAAAAAAATTTCGCAAAATAAGAAATTGTTTAAACATTATGTTTGCACCTGCAATTATAATAGAAAAATAATACATAATTTATTTTAAACTATTTACATTACAGCTATCTAGCATTACTTTAGGAGGAAATAGTTATAAAAAATAACTGTTCTTTAAACAATAACTTCACTTACATTTCAGTACTTTTTACCACACTGTAAGTGAATAGTTGAAAATAAGTTAGAAAGTTTCCGAAAAAACGCGATTTTGTAAGTACTCGTATATTCGATGAGATAATTGTTGATCATGAGACTGATACTGTGCGCTTACAGCATAATGGTATTATTCTGAAAGGACAAGTCATTCACAAATTTTTTCTGCCGAAAAACGAACCAAATTTCCTTTTCTACCTGTTGCGCATTTCGTTTCAGAATTACTTTCCAGGACTGCTGGAATCATAACATCACTTAAATATGATTGGACGCTTGAGAGACTGTTCGTGATTAGTGACAAGTGATTGTAAAAACTCGAAGTGATAAGTTACCATCAATAACCTAAAATTTCCGATGATTTAGAAATCTTCCAGAAATTTCTGAATTTCTTCTAAAAAGCTTAAGATACCATAAATTTCTGGAAATTTTAAGTAATTTACAAAATTAAAGCGAATTTCCGGAAATTTTCATTGATTTTTTGGTAATTGTTGTTCAAATAAAAAATTTCGTGCTTCTGTTACAAAAAATATCGTGTGCAACAGGTGCTGAATGTAAATAGTTCGATTCGCATCTGACGCGTAAGATAACTTCTCACTCGTGTAGAACTGCCTACTTTCCGCACTTGTAGCACAATACACTATTTTCCAATAAATTGTATTCATGTTTTTTTGAATATCAAAGTACTTATTTGTTATCAAATTTTATTTAATTAACGCATACATAGTGGAAGCACTGTAAATAAATTTGTTTTATTTCTACTTATACCTTCTTTATGTTTCGTTCTGAGTGATTATTAATTTGAAAGTCGAATATTTTATAATAAACTTTTTTGTCACAATTTCAAGAATCAACGATACAATTTTTGTAATAAAATAGATGACATTTTTTGCTAAAAGCAGGGTAAAGGATAGAACATTTTTTCATCGAACATATAATACTAAAGTCGGCTCTTTTTTTAAGCCTTGACTTTCGAGGCTTCCCACAACTGGCTGGACTTCTTACAAATCTGAAAACAATTCACAGACGCTCCTTAAGGTGTCTAGAATGCTATACAGTGTCCTAATTTTCGAAATATGAAATTCTTTACTAATTACAGATCGTTTTCGACAAGCTTATTATCTTGAAAATAAATTCTGATAGGAAGTTGTTTGGTGGCATAAAATTTTTAGGTCAACAATATACATATCGTTTAATTCGGGAAACTTTAAGCTTTTACGTCTATCTCTACAGAATTTTCTGCGATCTTTTTTAATGAGTTGCGAGCCCTCAAAGTGAGGGTCGCGTACTTTTGATGCCGACTTCAGGTTGAAATATTTTTAACCACTCATTCAGAAATATTGTGAAAGAAGTGTAAGATCTAACATTTTTTTGGGTTTATATTCCACTGAATATAATCGACTTTCTTTGACAATATCAAGATAACTTTTTCTTTGATTCTGTGAAGATCTGAACTAGTAGGAACAAAATTTGGCTACATTTTTAAGACCTCGTTACAACATCTTTCGGACAACTTTAACTCATCCCATTTCCATGTTGTTAAGGTGTCTTAACGATATCGTAAAGACGTGATATGATTTGACGATGTCTTCACGATATCGTAAATACTCCGTAATGACATTGAATATGGACACAGGATATCGTAAAGTTGTGGTAAAGACATAGTAAAGTTGTCTTAAAGATGTTGTGGATACGTCGCCGAATTCTTTTGCCGCTGGAAAATTAGTTATATTAATTTTTAACTGTATAAAATCGTTTATAAATCAAGTTCAACTATAAGAAATTTCTGAACGTCGAAAACTTATATTTTGTAAGATTGTATTTTGAATTCTAAGGTATTTTATTTAAAAATTATCCTAAACTGGAACTATTGGTGAAATTATACCAATACTGATAAGAGAATATTCATTTTGTAACTTTTATTATATCTTTGAGTACTTTTCTAATTAAAAATGAGGTACAAAATCGAAAAAGACTTAATTTCGATCCGCGAAATCGAGGAATGTAATACATTTTATAATGTTGGAAAATGCACTGTCTTGAATATGGACTGAACGGGCAGAGTCGTTAGAACATTTCAAGAAAAACTAGAAATAATGATTTAGGATATTAATTACAATTAATTATTAATGATTAATAATGCAACATATATTATTTGTGCCCATAAGATCGTAGGAAATTCCGTAATTCCTAAAATGTACATTATTCTGTGTATTTATCGTCGAATATACTTAATCAAAGGTTGATATTTTTAGGGTTTCAAAACGCTCAGGTATGTGGTTAATAGTTATAAATTTAGAGGGTTGCAACATTTAATAATTTTTAATAACTAGAAAAAAAGTGTTGTTGGAATATACAACAAGAGATTTTGAAACAAAAAAAATTCCAATTAAAATCAAGCAGTTTATTTGAATGGTTATAATTTAGAAAATTTGTATATGTAAACAGAGCTTTAAAAAAGGCTCAATTTCTAAAACTGTACATTTAAAAATATTGAATTATAAAACATAAATGTTTGAATGTAATTGTATGAAGAATAATTTGCAATTGTCCGGACTTGTAGATTTTATTGCAAATTCGTAAACATCTAACACTATAAATTTACACTACTTGAACTCTGGTTCAACTTGAATGTTTGAATTAAAATTATTTAATTCACCAACGAATCAAATTAAAAAATGAATCGGCTGTTTTCATGTATGTTTTCAAGAATTTAGTATTTTGATTCGAAGATCTCGTAAACGGAACGTGAAAATATAATCATCGACTTTACAATTAAAAAGAATGAAGTATTTGCCATTAAAAATGAATTTTCAAGTACAACATGTATTAATTTTATTTTTAATTTTATTTTTTTTATTAATTTAAGTTTCTCCTTTTCAATTAAACAGAATTAACTCTCTGCAATAAAAGTATGTTTCCAAACAAAAAGATTACTTTTGTACCCAAAAATAAAATTTAAATCCAAAAGGGCGAATTTTAAATAAAAAAGGATTAATGTTTAAGAAAGCAGTTAGATCTTTTAGGAAAAAATATGACTTCTAACAAAATAGTACCATTTTGAACAAAATAATTACATTTTCATTAAAATAATTAAATTTGTAACAAATCGAGATTAATTCTTAGTCTTCCAGTTTGTTAAAACAGAAATATTTTCTAGGTTAAAAAAAATTACAAGCTGTTTCCCGGTGTTTGAAATTTCAGGCTAATTCCCTATGATGATGGTGATTAACACATCTAGAAGGGTCCCTACTTCTCACTTACGCATTACTTCAGGGCATCCCGTTTTCTTTCCGCCTAGGACCTCCTTTTAATTTCTTTCTTCTGTTGTGCCTAGGTACTGACAGCATTAAATCCCAACCAGGGTCCCAACCATCTTCATTTTTCGAAAGACTGCCTCCACATAAGACGTGCCTGTAACTGTGATTCAGCGCGGTTCTACTGGGAGCCGTTATCATTTGAAGATGACGGTTGTTTTCAGTAGGAACATGTTGTTATTGTTAAACCGTTCTTTTAGAACACACACACGTAATTATTATTATTCTTTTTCTTAAACTTTTACACGGGTGAACCCGGTTATACATCATAGCCACGGACTACGGTAAGTGACTGATGAGATTAGAATGTTATACGTTAATTCAACTAATTTAATACGATGCTTGAAACCTCTTTCCATGATGTTGTAGGTATACAATTACGAGCAGCCACGAGCGCTCGACGTGACAACATTCACCTCTAGATGCTTTCTGAGAGCTACCATCTGCCACTCCACGCGTTTTTAGTCGCTCACTGTACTTGTAGATCTTGGTTGTATATGTTGACTGCAAATTTCGGTTAAGCGGACAAGCAATGTCGATGATGCAGATTCTTCCACTTTTTTTTCTCGCATCACGATGTCAGGTCGATTGGCCGCGATGTAATGATCCGTTTGGATAGTAACATCCCAATATAAGATATAATCTTTGCTTTTGAAAAAGGGCATAGGAATATATCTATAGAAAGGGTCCATTCTTTTGAAAGTCCTAGGTTTAGGGCAAGTTGTTGATGTATAATGCTCGCAACATCATTATCTCGGTGCTTTTATTCTCTCTGAGCCATTACACGACAGCAATCAATAATGTGCTCAATGGATTCGTTGGTATCGCCACATAATCGGCACCGGTCAACTACGTCTTGATGTAACACGTGTTTGCAATAATTCCTAGTGCTGACAACCTTGTCCTGTATCGCAGTGACGAATCCTTCCATCGTCGGATACAGAACACCCTTTTTTAGCCAAATATTATATGCCTCACTATCCACTTCACTTTGATCTAACGTTTTGGGGTGCTCGCTATGGATTGCTTTCTGCCTTCATTGTATTTCTAATTCCTCTATGTTTTCTGCCCTGATATTCAAGGCCCTATCTGAGGACAAATTTGAGGGCGTCAAGTCAAGATCCGCTTCACAGATGGTACTGTAAAGCGCAACATTTCGTTTGCTGTTGAAATAGTCTCACAAATGTATAACTTGTGACTCGCACAGTTTTTTGACATCTACAACGCCCATACCCCTATATGCCGTGGTGAATTTCTGCCGTGAATTTCTGCGTTGCATTCGGTTCCTCGTCATTTCTACGCGAATAATTCTGTTTAACTTTTCAAGGTCGGTGTTAGACAATTTCATGAGCCTGAAGGAGTACGTGAGGACAGGGATGGGATGGGATCTGATTCTCGTAGTTGAGGCCGTCGTTAGGCTTGTCTTAACTATCGTATGCTGAATATCCTTAGATTCAAGAATACCCAGATATTTATATGATTCGCCGTTTCCGAACTCGTTCTCTAACTCTGCGCTCCCTAGTTCCCCTCTGATTAAATGTACTGCTCTACATTTATCTATTCTGAACTGCATGTGGATGCTAAACAGAACCATAGTGCGCTGAAGGAGTCTCCTTGAAATTACCCTTCGTAAAGCGTATTGATCTAGTTATCCTTGATTGTCCATGAAAAAAATACTTGGTTCTTGTACCTCAGAGCCTCATCGTATGACTTAGAAAGTCAGTAATGCGTGGGCAGATTTTGTAAAGCTCCAAGACTTCAAGTAAATAGTCATGCAGCACGGAAGAAAACGTTTGCTTGTAGTCAATGTATGCCATGTTTATGTTCCTTCGATGCTTACGAGCTTGGGTCATGGCAACAGCGTCTATAGTGACTAGATCTTTAAAGCATTGCGAGTTTTTAAAACATCCTTTTTTTCTTCTGTATGAATGTCATTCTCGTCGCAATCAGAATATACCTTATCTGCAATGATAGCCGTAAGACATTTATAAATTGTTGGAAGACAGGCTATCGGTCGAAAGTCAGATGGATTTCGAGCGTCTGGTTATTTTGGTAAAATATACGTAGTACCCTTTAGCATAAAGTCCGGCATCAGGTCTAGGTGTTCAATGATCTTCGGAAAACACCTTGCCAATGTAAGATCCACACTTGTCAGGTACTTGTACCAGAAGTTGTGCACCATATCCGGACTTGGAGCTTTTCAATTACTTGCTGTTTTTAAGACCGGTGAAACATCTAAAGCTGTGATGTTTGTCAGTTACATTTCAGGGCTATTGCTTGCTCTTGCTTCGTCTAGCTTGAACCACTTAGTGTCCAAATTGCATCTGTTCATTTTTCCCCAAAAGCTCGACCAGTAGTTAGTCATATATTCTAATTGAGGGACTTTGGTGTCTTGTTGGTTATTTGGCTTTACTCTCAGTTCACGATAGAATCTTCTTCCATCTGTCTGAAAGTTTCGATTTTGTTGTCTTCGTGCACTACTTTTCTTGCACCGGCGCAGTCTGGCAGCAAGAACATCTAGTCTCTGTCGCTGGCAGTCTATAATCTCATCCAATATTGCTGGTGGTAATGTCCCGATATACATAGGGTGGATGATTTTAATAACATGGTTTATCAGGTTTCTGGTTTTATTTCCTGTTTTATATTAAGTTAAGCGACTGAATTTACACCTTACTTTGCTGATATCCATATCCAACCTGATCTTCCATGGTGGATCTCGATCCCTTGCTGGGACAAAAACTGCACTTGCATAGTTTCCAGATCTAACGTTCTAACGGTTGCAAAAGCTGCAAAGTATACAAGAGTTTGCACCTGTAACACAGTTTCTGCTAGACTCAAAGACGTAGGTAAAACCTTCCTGTCGAGATGTGCTATTACTGCACACAGATCATTTGTGATGTTTATTTTGGGCAGCGAATGCCTTAGTGTTGGTTATACATATCTGAACTCTAGTAAAGCATGACCAAAATTCCTGTAAATGTGCCGTAGTTTTTCTGGAATTTCCCTCTCCACATCACCGTTATTAATATTCGAATGTGATTCTAATGGATCCGATACATGATGTTTATTATCCCTAGCACCTATGTCTTCAGCTTCAATCAAGTCTTTGTTTTCCACATCTTCCAAGGCGAGTTCCTCAATATCCGCACACTTTGCACACATTTCTCTGCCAAAAAATAAAGGCGCATAACATCTCTGTTCATATGGTAGGTCGATTTTCGTCGCTTTTTTTATTGTTGAACCTCTGCTTCTGCCTCTGGTTGTAGATCCATCTCTAAGGATGTGTTGGTGTAGGATCATCAATAGGTTGAGGAAGAACATCAATTGCTCCTGCTTGATTGTTAAACGCGGCTTCCTCTATCTGATGTTCATTGCCGTCGTTTTTCCACGCCAAATCAACCTGTTGTTAACTCTCCATTGCTCGGTCTTCTGTCACGTAAAGATTAGTCCTTATGTCCTTCTCCTCAGCGATTGGATCTCTTAGTGCGACTTTCTGTATATTACGATACTTTGCAGCAAATTTCGTTCCTAAATTGTATCCTTTTTCCATTTTCGTTTCAAACTTCGCACTTTCGTAATAGAGACGCACCAATTCCTCTTTCATTGTGGTATCCTAATTGATGCTTTCCCACGGTATTTCTGTCGAGGTGGTTGGCTGCAAATTGCTAACGCTAGCCAAAGTATACTCAGCAGGCACAGTTGATGTTCCGCTGCTTATCGTTTGTTGCAGGTGTTCTTGCCTGCGAGCTGTTTGATTAGTGAGATCTGCCTGACCCTCTCACAGCTCACCATCGCCACTGTCCCGCCTTCCGTCTCCGGATTCAGAGTCGATGGGAAAAACCCTATCTAAATCGTTTATCATTGGTTAAGTGCTAAAATCCATGTCGGATAGTTTTATAAAATAGTTATACATATTTACGAACTTCAGAAAGTACCGATCACAAGAACAATGACTGCAACCGAATATTGTGGGTACAGTCATTGCTGCTGTATTTCAAGGTCTTGATACCTCTCCTCCTTTTACTTCTCCCTGCCAGTGATGTCGTAGTCGGCCGGAGCCGAGAACTCGATCCCAAATATAGTTCGTTTCTCGAAGTGTTGAAAAACGATATCAGGCCTCAGATGTGCAATAGAGACTGCTGTTTCGAAATCGTGGTTCCGGAAAATTTAAAACTTATATTTTTATGAAAATTGACCTATCTCACACGAAGAGTGCAGTAGGTCAGGTTGCGGCCAACGCCATAAGAAATAGAAAGGTGGTAATAAAGCACTCTGAGGATTGTGTTATGTCTGTAGAGACAGCGTGTGCAGGACACGCCTTGCACCTATTGTTAAGAACTAAGGTAGAAATAACAACATCCTCGTACGATCTGAGAAAAGCAAAAGTTGCTCCTTCGAAAAGGAATGACTGTCTAAATTTCTTGTCTAAATTTCTTGTCTAAATTTCTTGTATCTGCCATTCGAAAGTATCTAAGCTGTACGTAGAATAATTCGGTTTAGTTTGGCTCTATTTTCGTCCATTAAACTACCCCAAACGAGTAGAGTAGAACCGAGACGGCAAGTACATTACTCGCAGATACCTTGTTCAACGTCGACTGATTTGAAGAGAAAATCTGTCGCTCTGAGGCACGCTCAGGTATGTGTAGCTCTCTTCATTTGTTAAGCTGCCTAATAACACTTCTATTCGCAAGCTCAAGGTCATCGAGAAATCCAATAAACTTTCCATTTTCCGTTGAATTTTGGCACAATTGTCCAATCAAAAGTCCATACCAATCTCTTACCTGTACTTCCTGACAATATTTAGAGCAAGCTGAAGTTTCCTTGCACCAAAAGCATAGTGATTTACGTGATGCACATAAAATACGTGAGTTACTTCTGCATTTGATGATTAGTCTCGCTGCAGAGGTATCTAGGAAAATTTCGTGGTGCAAGAGAGAGAGGCTGAAGTGTAATGCAAAAGAGCGCAAGGCCCATGGTGCCGCCCTGAAAGACGCCCTTCTGAAAGATGACATTGTTTGTTGTCACATGATATTTTTCAGAATAAATAGTAAATCTTGTTTCCGAAAGGGACAATAATCTCTCGATACTTCTCAACATGTATTGTTGAACCTTTAAGATTTCTAACATACAGATAACAGGCTATAAGAGGTTGAATTGAAATCTTTTGAGTAGTAAATCCAGGCGCTGATAAGTTGCTGCGTCTTTGCAGATGAAACTGTCAATTAGCAGGTTGTCTTGGCAACCTGTTCCAACTTTTTTCCAGTCACGTTATTCATGCATACATCTTTACACAGGCTGAATTTTTCAAACAATCCTTTTTTTAGGACAGCTGTAAAGCTCTTATGCAGTGTGTTCAAACACAACTTTCCTTTTTTCGGTAGAAAAAGATCGCTGAAGCGCGCGAAGGGTCGGCGAGAAACTGTTAAGTTTTCCTGGCCCACCTCCATCTTTTCTCTATTATCCTCCTTGTGACAGATTATACCCGTATGTTGTTAACAATATACTGAATAGATGTCAGCAGCTTTGACTTGTTCAGTGTGTCATTTTAGATTCTCAGGTTTTTAGCAAACTTTTAATTTTTTGTTTGCGGTCCACTCGATGTTATATTGTCAATCACATACTGAACATGGGTCGCCTTTTGTCTTGCACATCCGGTTGTCTTGTCCTGTTGATGCAAGCGTCTCTTTTAGTATTTTCATCCATCATCTGTCTCAGCCCTCAATTTTTTCCAGTGAAAGCTTTTCCAGCAGCAAAAACTGGACAGTTGATGGTCCAGGGTCGAACTGCTCCAAGATATCCTTACGAAGGCAGGCATTATTAAAGCCTCTGTAAAAAGGGATAATGCTGACATTATACCAGTCTAGCAAGTCATTCTGGTACCAATCACCTTACGGAACAAATGTTACCCCTCCGATGAGGAATTATTTCTTTGGGACCTTCCCTGCACGTTTGTGTACGACTTCTTATTATTGATTGTAACTAAATTCAGCCGAAAACTTTGGTACAGGGACCCTTTAACAGCAACCTAAAGACACTTTCGATGGTTTTGTCATAAGCTCGTTGGTTCGTTTCCAAACTTATATTTTATTATAGAGCCAATACCCCTACCCCGATAGGGAAATGGCTCAACGGTGTATAATATAATAATAATAAAGATGTTCCGCGTTGATGTCGCGGTAGGGCTTGAGCTCTCCTCTTATGACTTTGACGGAAATTTTGGCGGTTGCATTACTACTAACAGGGTTTCCCATGCCAAATAGGTTGATAACGAAGAGGAGAGGGACTAAGTAGAACACCAAAACACATCAATTAAAAATGGAGAATATATTAAAGATTTTGAAACGCTTGTCGCTTCCCGAGGATCGTCGGAGCGCCCCTGGAGCCACAGCTGGGGGGTACAGCATGCAGAACAGCGGCGATGGTGAGCTGCGAGATGCTCACGCAGATCCTCACTAATCAAAAAGCTGGCAGGCAAGAACACCAGCAACAAACGATAAGCAGTGGAACATCAACTGTGCCTGCTGAGTATGCTTTGGCAATCGCTGAGGGGAAGGACATCCATCAGGACTAATCTTCACGTGACAGAAGACCGAGCAATGGAGATTTAACAACAGGTTGATTTGGCGTGGAAAAACGACGGCAATGAACCTCAGATAGAGGAAGCTGCGTCAAAAAATCAAGCAGGAGCAATTGATGTTCTTCCTCAACCTACTGATGATCCTACACCACCAAATCATCAGAGGTGGATGGCCGTATACAACCAGAGGCAGAAGCAGAGCTTCAGCAACCAAAAAAGAGACAAAAATAGACATACCATATGAACAGAGATGTTATGCGCCTTTATTTCTTGGCAGAGAAATGTGGACAAAGTGTGAGGAAAGAACATCATAGACTCTTCTTATTTAAATATCCAGCACTAGCCACAAAAATAAATGAGCAGAATCTGACAGATCAAAAATGCTCAATATCTGTAAACAGACTGCTTTCGGCTGTTAAAATAGCTGCTATCAAAATGGAAGTGGAACAGCAGCTTCCTATTGATGAGCTCGCCTTGGAAGATGTGGATAACGAAGACTTGATTGATGCTGAAGGCATAGGTGCTAGGGATAACGAACATCATGCACCGGATCCATTAGAACAACATCCGGATATTATTAACCATGATGTGGATACGGAAATCTCAGAAGAACTACAGCACCTGGAAATGAATTTTGGCCATGCTTTATTAGATTTCAGATATGTAGAAACAACACTAAGGCATTCT
Source organism: Belonocnema kinseyi (assembly GCF_010883055.1). NCBI lineage: Eukaryota > Metazoa > Arthropoda > Insecta > Hymenoptera > Cynipidae > Belonocnema > Belonocnema kinseyi. The sequence continues at coordinate 13,621,922 of NC_046665.1, read as the reverse complement.
CTGCCCAAAATAAATATCACAAATGATCTGCGTGCCATAATAGCACATCTCGACAGCAAGGTTTTACCTACGTATTTTAATGTAGCACAAAATGCGTTAGAGGTGCAAACTCTCGTATACCGTGCAGCTGTGGCAACCGTTAGAACGTTGGGCCGGAAAACTAGGCCTGAAATGCAGTTTTTGTCCCATCAAGGGATCGAGATCCACCATGGAAGATCAGGTTGGATATGGATGTCAGTAAAGTAAGGTGCAAATTGGGTCGATTCACTCGATATAAAAAAAAAATAGAACCAGAAAGCTGATGAACCATATTACTAAAATCATCCACCCTCGGCACATCGAAACACTAACACCAGCAATATTGGATGAAATTGTAGACTCTCAACGAGAGAGACTTACAAAAGAACAAAAAGGATGTTGTAAAAACTCACAAAGCTATAAAGATCTAGTCACTATAGACGCTGTTGCCATGCCTCAAGCTCGTAAGCATCGAAGGAACTTACACATGGCATACGTTGACTACAAGCAAGCTTTTCCTTCCGTGCCGCATGACTATTTGCTTGAAGTCTTAAAACTTTACAAAATCTGTCCACGCATTATTGAATTTCTAAGCTATGCGATGCGGCTCTGGGATACAAGAATCAAGTATTTTGATCATGGACAACCAAGGATAACTAGATCAATACGCTTTACGATGGGTATATTTCAAGGAGACTCCTTCAGCGCCCTATGGTTCTGTTGAGCGTTGAATCCATTGAGCAAATCACTAAACAGCATGTTTCATGGGTCTAGAATTCATGATAGTGAGGATGGTCATCAAGTGACCCATCTTCTTTACATGGATGACCTGCAGCTGTACGCTAGTTCAGGCCAGAAACTGCAGCAAGTAATCGATGTCATAAATCAGTTTTCCAATGATATCCACATGGAGTTCGGACTAGATAAATGCAGAACAGTGTATTTAATCAGAGGAAATTTAGGGACCGCAGAGTTAGAGAACGTGTTCGAAAATTACATCCAGACAATGACTGAAGGTGAATCATATAAATATCTGGGTATTCTTGAATCTAAGGGTATTCAACATACGATAGTTAACACAAGCCTAATGACTGCCTTTACTACGAGACTCAGATTAATTATGAAGAGTTTTCTTCACTCGGCAAACAAAATCAGGGCAATCAACACATATGCCATCTCTATCCTCACGTACTCCTTGGGTCTCATAAAATGGTCTAACACCGACCTTGAAAAGTTAAACAGAATTGGTCGCGTAGAAATGACGAAGCACCGAATGCACCACAGAAATTCAGCGATTGAAAGGGTAGTTTTACTGTGAAATTTAGGAGGTAGGGGCGTTGTAGATGTCAAAAAACTGTGTGAGTCACAAGTTATACAGTTACGAGACTATTTTAACAGCAAACGAAATGTTGCGCTTTACAGAACCATTTTTCAAGCGGATATTGAATGTACGCCCTTAAACTTGTCCTCAGATGAAGCATTGCATATCAGGGCAGAACCCATAGAGGAATTAAAAATACAATGGAGGCAGAAAGCCATCCATCGCGAGCACCCCAACACGTTAGATCAAAATGAAGTGGATAGTGAGGCATCTAATATTTGGCTAAGAAAGAATATTATGTATCCCGAAACGGAAGGATTCGTCATTGCAATACAAGAAAAGGTTGTCAGCATCAGCAATTATCGCAAACACGTGTTGCCTCTAGACGTGGTTGACCCGTGCCGATTATGTGGAAATACCAACGAATCCATCGAGCACATTATTGATGGCTGTCGCACAATGGCTCAGAGAAAATATACGCACAGACGTAATAATGTAGCGAGCATTATACATCAACAACTTGCCCTAAATCTAGGACTCTTAAAAGAATGGGTGACCTTCTATAGATACATTCCTATGCCGGTTTTAGAAAGCGAAGATTACATCTTATATTGGGATGTTACTTTCCAAATGGATCATTACGTCCGGGCCAATCGACCTAACATCGTGATGCGAGAAAAAAAAGGTGGAAGAGTCTACATCATCGACATTGCTTGTCCGCTTAACCGAAATTTGCAGTCAACCTATACAACGAAGATCCACAAGTATAGCGAGTTAAGGCATGAAGTAAAGACCATATGGAGGAATGTGAATCATGCATCTATTCATCTTATTGTGATTTCGGATACAGGCAATGTGCACGCAAGATACACTGAACATCTTGAACATTTAGGAGTCAGTAGAGTATTGGCAGCAGCTCAGAAGGCGGTTTTATTGAATACCTATCGCATTGTAAGAAATTTTCTTGATCATCAGGACGCGAGCAACTAAAAACCCGTGGAGTGGCAAATCGTAGCTTTAAGAAAGCATCCAGAGGTGACTTTTGTCACCTCCAACGCTCGTGGCCGCTCGTGATTGTATACCTACAGCATCATCACAGAAGGTTTCAACCATCGTATTAAATTAGTTGAATCAGCGTATAACATTCTAATCTCATCAGTCACTTGACTTAGTCCGTGGCTATGATGCATAACCGGGTTTACCAAAGTAAAAGTTTAATAAAAATACATAATAATAATTACGTGTGTGTGTTCTAAAAGAACGGTTTAACAATAACAACATGTTCCTACTGAAAACAACCGTCATCTGCAAATGATAACGGCTCCCAGTAGAACCGCGCTGAATCACAGTTACAGGCACGTCTTATTTTCTTCAAATTGTGCTACAATTTTAATTTTCCATTGTACTACGTAATTTATTAAACGTGGCACTAAAAATATAATCTTTTAGCACCTTTCTTCAATTAGTCAATGTCGTCAGAAACGACGCACCAAAGGTACCAAATGTACCACAGGACATACAAAAGGACGTACCACAGTACCTCATTTTTTACCCTAAACTTGGTAAATTATTCGGTGCGTCCTTTTATACATACTTTTTTACGTTGTAATGTGGTAATAGTAATAAATACCACGAGTTTTCCTTATACGGTCGGGGCAGAATACTTAGGGAGGTTAGCCAGAAGGTTCCGAATTCCACTTTCCACGATGACACCCTTTCGCTAGGGTCAACGTATCATCCCGCTTTTAGGGTGACGTCACGTGAGTACCGGATAATTTGGAAGGCACACGAAAGGAAGACTCCTGGGATCAAAGACTGACAACTAGGAAATTGAGATATTCCTATTTTGAAATTTCTTAAAATGAAAATTTTAACTATGCTTCTAATTGCAAATTAGGTCAGTTATACTTTGTCCGCAATCTCATCAGAAAATGCTTCATTTCTAATGTGCAGCTGATTGTTGAAAGACGAAAGTTTAGAAGATCCAATACGCGGTGCAATCAACCGTATGATCGGATGATTTTGTGAGGCATTCCTTCTCTCCACCTGTTTCTCCTCTTTTGAGACAAAGGTCTATAGCGAATATCAAAATTGATAAGCCAGTTAGTCAAAAGAGTAGAAGCAAGTGGAGCGAAGGAATAACTCACAAAACAATTTGATAACTTTGAGTTGGTGTTTCATTTGCTCAAATCACCAGTACTTTAGTCGGGTATGGAGGATGTCATTGCAGCATGTAAAAACGGTGCCCTTTCCACTTTCGCATAACTTTACCATATTTTGAGCCAATACATTCCTGATGATAGCTGCAGAGCGTGTTATGCAGCTCCCGGGTACCTATGACTCATACTATCTGATTGTTCAACTGACGCGGAAACGACCTACATCCAAAGGTACAATGCGGCATTGAGAGTGCTTTATAAACATCTTTTTCTCTTTTGATACTATTATATATTATATTATATATTCTAGACAATTGTGTCTGTCGCTTACTTGAGACCTAACATAGTTCTCCTTGACTTCGCGAAGTACAGTCTGTCAAGTTAAAGCGTGGGTAACTTTTTTGGTAAAATATTTTATTTAAACGCATGTTTCTACATGGAATTACATTTGTCAAGGTGTCGAGC
>NC_046665.1:13604010-13617859 GCF_010883055.1 Belonocnema kinseyi | reverse complement strand
TGAAAGAGGGAGCTCTTCTTAATATTTTGAAACCAAAATCATGTCGATACACCTTACCGACTGCGAGTAAAGCCACCCACGCTTTAACTTGACAGACTGTAAAACATATTTGTTATCGAATTTTCGGCACCAACCAACAAAAACGTCACTGCCAAAGAGAATGAAAAAAAAGAGAGGTTGAAGACTTAATACAGGATTTTGCGAATTATCCGAATTAAAATTTGTTCAATTTGGATAATTGAAAGAATCATTTTTCTGATATCGTTTACATTAAAGTATCCTGGATTTTTCTAATTTATTTGCGTATAATTATTATATACTCGTCGTGCATAATAATTATTTTTAAATTGATTATTGTCCCTTCTCACGTATTTATCATTACTTCGATATCGAGGCGGATTATTTTATTCATGGCTAGAATTACCAAAACCTTCGTTTTCACGATCTAGCAACCATCCTTGATATGGTAAGAGTTTTATTGAATTTAGAAAAAGAAACATTTTGCTAATAAACGTTATTTATATGTGGATTATATTCTTCTATGATATTTATTCAGCCTGTTTGTTCAGCAGTTTCTAATAGTGCAATAAATTTATCAACAGTTTTAACATTTCGAATTAAGTACTAGGTACGAATTTCTTTCAATGCGTGTTTTCACAATCTAGAGATGATTTCATATTCATATGAAGATGGTAATAATTTTTAGCGTTATTTATTATTTTATCGTCTTTATTGATAACAAAAACAATATTAAAGATCTGCACTAATTTTATAACAAATATATACTCTAGCTGTAACTTACAAGCATGAATCTATTAAGAAACGAAGTTGTTCCATCTAGCATCTATTGCTGTAATATATTTATCAAAATCACTAGAAAACTTCATATGTCTTTCTGTACATGATCCGGAAAAGTTCATTCTGGAAAATTTTTATATCATGTCACTTTAATATGTGTATCGCCCATATTGCTATCAATTCTCCTTTCTAATTAATCTTGGTATTCTTTAATATTTTCAAAATGCTTTGAATTATTAATATTAATTACAATTAGTTCTGACTGTTAGATAATAACTTCTTCTTTTTTATGTTTGAATTAAACAGGCATTTTTCTTTATATTAATAATATGTTCTTCTAAAATCTTATTTTGTTATCTCACTTTATCTTGTATTTTTTGCATTTGTATGCCATCATCAATTCTGTTGACTAAATAATTTGCTAAATCGACTTACGTATCATGAATACGTTTTACCCTTAGATTATTACCACTTTCATGTTCTGATTCTCTGTCAGAAACATCCAATAAGTGTACACAAATGCATTATTCATTTCATCTAACTTGGACTGAGAACATTTAATTTTCCCAATACCTTTTTGTGATTTATTTATTACAATATTTTAAGATTTGATATATAATACTGAATATAATACTTTATTATTATAATAATTAATATTCTTAATTTAATATTTTCTATTTTTATACTTTTCCAATTATTTATTTATTTATTTATTTAATTTTCATTATTAATATGATAGCACACCTTTCAGCAATAGGAACTGTATATAGGAACTGTATATTCTGCTTGTGCATTTGACGTAATTTGCGAGTATACACCCTGGAGGACCCTTCTATAGGGATCCAGCAATCATGCCGGAGAACCCATCTATAATGATTTAAAATTCATCCTAGAGAACCGGCCTATAGACATCCAACATTTATACTGGAAAGTCCGTTTACAGGGATCCATAATTCTTAAAAACGTTAGTTCCAATGCCAATGACTGACGAGAGACACACAACTTCACATACGCGCTAACAGCATCATGAATCTGTGTTTGAGATAGTCATTTACTTTGTCCAGGTTCATAGGTGAACTTCAACAAATGTTATATGGAGCGAATGATCTTTGCCTTATAGCAAGTCAGTCTCTGAGACATTATTATTGTGGCGTAGTTGTTCGCAGCCCGGACTCTGAATTTTATGCTCATCATCAGGGAAAATGCGAGCCCAGCGCTATACCAGTAAAGCATAAAATGAGACGTAGGCTTTCCTCATTGAGCTCTTCAATTAGTTCGGTCTTGCAAGAACGAGTGGTCTGTTTAGCTGAGGATGCTTCTCTTTCTCTTGCTGGTAATGAGCTTCATATCCCTTTTAGCGCAGAGAGTATCTTTTTGAATCTGTTGAATTTCCTTGCTAAAAGGTAATGATGTTCCTGCTGAAAATGTTTAAACATTTGAAATGATGTTTACGAGTTTGTCCGCGGTCAGTGCCTATTCGTCGCATCTGTTTGGTCCTATTGCCACGATGACCTGAATCATGGCCTCCATCCGAGAGAGGCCTATTGCGGGTAGCACTGCGCGATACTAGTGGCCTAACCGCACAATTCTTTGGATTAAAGAGTTATCCCAGTGCATTTTGTCTGAATACAAAAGTCGGAGCTCTTGAACGCTGGCATTGCAATATCCCTACGCCACAATTATATATTGCTATGTTTCTCCACCTTTTACCCACAGGTACTCATGACACATAACATTTCGCTATTAAACACGGTCAAGAAACTTCTCAAAGTCTTAGTAGATTCGTGGCTGTCAGTGGTTTATTTCGGAACTCCATACTCTGCATGCGCATTCATTATCATTCGCAAGTTTACATACTGCAGAGCACGTCTCTATGGATCTGTCAATCACACTAGAGAGCCGTTTTATAGGAACCCAAACATTGATAATAGATTTTATGCTTTTCCGATGATTTATTTTGATAAAAAGAGGTATTTCGGGTTTCAGTCGTGTAAATAACTATAAATTGTTTGCCGACGTTTCGTGAACATTGCAGTTCACATCTTCAGGGCTGACCTGAAACTGAGGTATCAGGTCATGATGTTTTCAGGTATACTTAGTTATATCCAAACATTCACATTGGAGAGCCCTATTATAGGCATCAAACATTCATGCTCAACCGTCTATGTATAGGGATCTATATTTCTTACAAACCTTTGTTCCAATGCCAACGGCTAAAATGAAAGATTCAAAATATTAATTAATACATTGGGCGGCGAGAGATGTACAAAATTTCACACGCACACGGAGATACACCTACACAAAAAAAAGATTAAAAATAAACAATATTATTATCACAGTCAACTGTAGTGTACGCTGGATAAACATAGACGTCGATTTCAGCAGCTTTCATTGTAGAGTAGATCACAGAACAGGTCTATTACTCTCACATGTTGATCACTTTTATCCAACTAGAGAAAATTTGGACAATTGCGCATGAATAGGTAATTAGTTACATTAGTCCATTCTTAAGTAAAGGAGAATGTGTTCGTTCTCTAGTACTTAAACTGTGCTATATTTGTAGTGAGGCCTTAATCTCTTTAGCAGGCCAGTTTTTGAGGCAATTTATTGATAAATAATCCCAGAAACATAATAATATCTGTGGTTTATTCTTGCTAGGCAAGCTTGGCACAGCTATCATTGGTGTGTTCGATGTTTTTATTGGGATTTCTACAAAGGCAGTATCTGTCAATTACTGTCGCCATACTGAAGATATGTTTTTGATAATTTCTTGTTTGAACTGCCATCCCCTGGATGGCAATGATAAATCCTTTCGTTTCCGGAAAACATTCTCCAGGCCTACATCAGATGTTTGAAGAATCACTATTCACGCAAGTAAGATATAATGTTTTGACGTATTTTTTGGGCAGCTGTTCACGCCGCTATTCTGCAGCTACCTGTTCAGCGCTGAGATACCTGCTGCTATGGAACTCAACTGCTGCAAGTTTTATGAAGGTATACATGTCAACTCTGCAGATGTAGTCGTAGAGTGAGATGTTATTCCTGTCTAGGAAATATTCGTGAATTTGTGTAACATGAGAGTCACACGATCGACGAACATTTGTGGGACATCTGTCCTAAAGTTGACGTGGTAGAACTAATTTTCCTACAGGTGTATATGAGGAGAGATATGGCATAGGTACTCGTAGCCTTTGTGATAATATTTGCACTGAGGTCGGACACAAAAATCAGATTGAAGAGACCCGAAGAAGCAGTCTCAAGAAACTTTTTAATCGCAAAGTGTGGCAGGCCTTGACTTTAATATGCCAAGGTGTCTGTATGATTCTTCATAAGTCTTTCCTATAAAAGAGGTTAACTAGGGGCTTCATAATGCTAAATAATCCGCGGGCGAAACTGGTATCCTGCTGCTCACAACTTCTTGCGGACGTTATGGCTGATGAGTAGACATTCCGGGTATTTGGATAAGCTTTGTCTGTGCATCACGCAACTCACCATGTGGCCTACATGGCCTGCAAGCACACTGTATACTTCACAGCATGCCAGCAGAAATACTACCACCAATTCAGCCATCAAAGTTACGAAACAAAAATGCAAGTGCTAGCGCGACGCGAACGCCAAAATCCCTTCGATAGGGTAATTATTCTATTTATTATTATTAAAATTATACGGGAGCTTAGAAAAATAACTTCCCATAGCACTGCAGTAATACTTATATTATTATGCCCTAAAATCAAACAACCTCCAATCAGGCCAGTCTTTACCATAAGTCATACACCTATTTGCAAGAGACGCAATGGAAGTCTTCTGGGTCGAGAAAAGAATCCCTTAGATATTGTGCATACAATTTTAAATTTATGTGATGGAGCTGACTCCTAACGAAAAGCACACTTTCGAAAATGTGGGTTGCCTGCAGTCAACCTGTTGGTCAAGTGTTTTCTTTATTCGGCTGCGTCCGGTAGGCATTCCTACTATCACATTCTTCTGCTTTCTTTTCATGTTCAGGAGTTCAATAGTTCACTATTTCTCTTAGTACATGTACTCGATGTAAAATTCTTAAAATGTACTATTATTTTCCCCTTCAAATATCTTCCATGCCTCTTTAAAAGCCATTTAGCAATGGCTCTTTTCGTTAATGCGTGCGAGATATAAAAGTAGGATTCCGGACTAATCAGGGCCTGAGGAGCTCCCATTTTAGCCAGTGCATCTGCTTTCTAATTAACTTAAATACCTTCATTGCCAGAAACCTAAATCTGACTAACCCAGATTTTACCACCAAACTTCAGAACATCTTAAAGGAAACTCCAGACTAGTCGGAAAATAAATTCTTCACATATAAACTTTAAGAGCTGCTTAACTATGAGAAAAATGTAAATGTGCTGACCTCCATAAGCTCGCTTACAAATTTCCTTTGAGAGAGCTTTGATAGCAAATTTTTTTCCTGAAAAATTGTAGGGAATGTGCCCTGTGCTGTAATCAGCTTAGCTCTGAGCTTCTTTTCTTTAATTCCAGCATCAGTTTGCATGAGTTTGATGCCAAAAATGTTAACAGTTGTCTTATAGTACTGATTATTTTAGTCCTTGGCAATCAGATTGTTGATGCATATATTATTATAGGCCTGATTATCATTTTGTATAATAAGTAAGTTATCTTAGGTTTTAAGCTCTAGATTTTCCCTTTTACGCATTTACAGGTCCAAAAAGTCATCGAAGCTCTCTTTACCATTGCGTGAACATTAAGTTATCAGATTAATAAAGGGTCAAATATGAGTTCTGAATCCTTATCTGATTTGGAAAATTCTACTTTCCTACCGTGAAATGCATTAGTTCTACCTTGTCCGGATTAACGGACGAACAATAATAGCCTAAAAGAACTCCTTCCTGATCTCCCTGAAACTTTGGCTTTTAATTAATTAACATTCAGTAAAGTATTTACTGCTATGCTTTTCAAGAGGGACTACATCTACCTGTTTACTGTGCACTAGTTTCGTATTTTTCAACAGGATCCTACACGTGCCTTTTTCGAACTAACTATTTTCACAATGACGTTCCGCAGGCCATGAGACGGAAAAGACCAGAAAAGCACCAACGTCGTGCGCACGCGAAACAACTAGAATCTTATGCTCGCGCTGGAGTTTGGAACTGTAACCCAGCGCAAACTGGACATGAGACCGTGCATGACGAGCTTCTTGCTGCACACAGAGAACCTTATTTGGATCGGACTAGAGAGTCGTAATGCCTAGACATTCCGTCGGATTTCTCACCACTCAGTTCGCCTTGACAGGAAAGTCGGCCTCCTTCACCAGCTAACCTCCATCATCCTTCAGCCAACGTTAATCCTCTTACTGCTCACCAGTTCCCTTCTCCAGTCGAGCCACCTATACTTCCGGATCTCATCGCCCCCCTTCCCGTGTCATTCGACCTCGCTGCCAGCCGCGGACTCGGTAGACCTTCCTCGGAGTCCCAAAGTCTCGTCGCACATCACCACCTCCATCTTCACGGTCGACTCGCGACCTTCTTCGACGATATCGCTCGCAATCGGTGCGGACCGATACCGTTAAACGCTCACTCATTCGGGATCCGCGTTTCAACCTTTTCCCTGAAACACGGCTCGACCAACCCATTCGTACCGTGGTCCGTATACACGAGGGGCGAAACTTCATGATCTCACTGTACTTGGACTCACTTCCCGTCGACGCCGTCGATTTCACATCTCCGGGATGTTGTCCCCCAACTCAGAAATTCTGATCTTTTCTGCCAAACGCCCCCACCCTTCTGTTAAAACTGTCTTCAATTTCAAACTCTTTTTCGCTTGTTTCCTTTTTGGACACACTCTCTTTTCAGGACCATATTAGCAACAACCTCCTTGTAATCAGCACTTATTTCGTTACCCAGAAACTTTTTTACGTCTTCTTTGAAACTCAACCAAGCAGATTTTTCTAGGTCAGTCATTTCTGTGACAATCGCCGGATTCATCTGGTGGATAGGTCAAGCATATTTCATTTATCTCAAAACTTGGCGGAATTAACAAATCAACTGTTTCTGATGATAGTGATTTAAATTTTTTGCGGAAGATCAAGCAGGCTAGAAATAAATGGGCCGGACATCAACAGCAATCTCAAAAAAGGTCTTCCATATTTCTTTCTCGGCAAAATTTACGCGCAAGATCTTCTCCGAAACTCTTAATAAACTTATTGCAAGACTTGAAACATCTTCAGAAATTTTCATTTGTAGGTAGCAATGAGGAGTTTATTATTTGTGCGCCATGAAGTAAGACCTTGTGCACTCAAGTTTGCATGTAAAACGATGGATACAATTGTACAGCGGCGGACTGAATCTCTGAGCGCAGGGTGGGAAGCATGTTTGGGGGCGCTTTTTTAACAAACAAACAAAAATTGCCAAAAAAGAGAAGGAGGACATCAGATTATTTACTTTTTAGCCCCCCTCCCCTTCTGTACACGCACAGCCACATCGATTTGGATCGACAGCCACATCCATTTGTTTTAGAAGTGTTTTCAATAAAGCAGCTAAAATGATTGAAAAATTATAAGAATTAATTTAATTTCACTAGTGATAAAGAAATTAAATTTCATTAATTGGTTCAGTCGTAATAGTAGAATTAAAATTATTTAAAACTATAGGAATCGATTGGGTTCAAGTGCTCCAAATATAGTTAATTCTCATTCCTTCAATTGTTTTCAATGAAGAAATTAAAATTATTGAATAAAGGATAAGAATTGATTCAATTTAATTCTAGGAAAACTATTAAATTTAATTAATTTATTAAGTTTTAATCTTATGATTAAATTTATTTAAAACTATAGCAATCGAATGTGTTTATTTGCTCAAAATATAATTAATTTATATTCTTCAATTGTTATTAATAACGCAATTACAATGATTGAAAAGTCATAAAAATGTATTCAATATGAGTGGTGAAAAATATGTTCAATTTAATTCATAATTCAAAATTATTTAAAGCTATAGAAATAGATTGGTTTAAATCACGTAAAATATAATTGATTCTCATTTGAACAATTGTTTTTTATAATGTGAATAAGGTTATTGAAAAGTAATAGAATCTGATTTTATTTATCTATAAAAAATTTATTGAATTTAATTCATTTTTCTTCATGATTAAAATATAATTAAACTTTATTCAAAATTATTTATATGAAGATGATTAAAATATGAATGATTATTGAGCTATCCAATATTTATTGAAAATATTTCCAAACCATAGAACTTTATTTATTTTCATAAAATTTTAATAATCCATTATTATCAGGGTGTGTATATCCTTATGTTATGGAACGAAACTATTAATCTCTTGTTTTGAAAATTCAATGATAAGTACTAAACTTTTTGTTTCTTAACAAAATATTGAGAGATCTGGAAGAATATTTAAATGCAAGTCTCGATTGTAGAATATATATTGCGTTAATTTAAACATTCCAAACTTTAGCTTTTAACTAGTAATTTTGTCAAATTCTGTCAAAATTTTCTTACAACTTTACCCTTGCAAAATACATATTTATACTTACACATGTTAGAGGTTATAATGCTAGCAATTAATAAAAATACGTCAATAAATGACAGAAACATGTACAATCCGACCTGGCAAATACTGTATGCTTTATCAATTAATAATCAGCTGATCCAGCTGTGTAGGAAACTGAGAAAAAAGTACTGTAGATCATTTCTCACTGCTACCAATTGAAAATCTACACGCGCACACGCGCGCGTTTTTGCATTCCAGGCGAGACGATTTTTGGTTTTGTCTGATTAATTTTTCAGTATCTTTGTTTATACAAATATTTTTGTGCACAAATCTGTTCTAGGAGTGTCCAAGTGTCCTCGGGGGCATCACACCAACAGGGGCGAGGGTGGGCCCCCACCCTGAGGGTCCACGCCAGTCCGCCGCTGCAACTGCACAAAATTGCGCACTGTCTGTAAGGCATAAGCCGGGAACTTATCTATATTGATTTCATGGCCACTTTAAAGTGTCTGCTTTGAACTTCCAAATTGAGGCTTTGACTGATCGACTACAAGACCTAATTGCAAACGAAACCTTTTTGGATATTTTTTTTGGACTTCTGTTATATTTTTTCCTTCGGCATCACGCGTTTGCCATTTTTTACATCTAGCTTATACGCTAAATGCAAAGAACAGTCAAAGAATCTAATACACTCATTAAGAGTTGACAAACCGAACTGAAAAGCATTTGTGGCCAATTCTTTTTGAAAAATACGTCAATTTTTTAAGTATCTTGACGTTGCTTGACATAAATAATGATGCTGAGTGGATTCATTGTTCTTATTCGCATTAGAAACTTTACCGTATATCATACTTAATGTGAGTCAAAAAAACATTTATTTCTTTTCCGTCTAATACTATTTGAAAAGGGACAAGATTACTTTCTTGTTGGCTATTATCATCTACTTCTTTAACGGTGGTCGCAGTATTTTCATGAATGAACTGGATCCTAATAGGTCTACAAAATCTAGGCAATTATGTTCTTGGATTTTTCCAAAAAATAATTTTCTTATATGTTGTTTCGTCATCAGAAATCAACTGTAACGGAACGAGTGAATTGAGGAAAGTATTCGCATCGCATTTGCTTTTATTATCACCAGTAAACCTTTGTTTATACGTACTTTTTCTATAATACCGTTAAGGTCCTACTTACAAATTAAATAAAATGTACAAACTTCTACCGAAGAGAAACTCTTATGCCATGCATTTGAGCTAACAATATTCTTTCTGCTCAGATTTAACAAAGCCTGCAACTTGCTTCAGCAATATATTCCGATACGCTGATATCTGTATTAGGTAGATAACATTTAATTTTTGATTGATACACTAATCTATACGTTGGATACTATTTACAATTATTGTCCCTGCTTAACTTACGAAGTTCATGATATTGAGATTTTGACGATTTTTCTTCCACTATAAGTGACAAAGCAGCATCACCAGAAAAAGCTTCTTTTGAAATAGTATCGAAAAATGTTCTATACCTTCTTACTCTAGATGGGGTTCTAAAAGTGACGTCTTTCAAAATCCTTTAGTATCTGATTTTCCTATGGCTCGAAGGCCAAAGGAGGCGAGGCCATAGGCTCGAGTAGCAAATGATCATTCTTCTGTAGTTGATTGTGTCCGTAGCTCTTCAGTCTTCCCCCGTTTTGATCGTTTACTTGATTTTGTAAATATTTAAGAAGGCCGACCCATTATTGAAAATGGTGCAGGCTTTTCAGAAACCTCATTGATGTCTTCAAATGAAACGAACACACTTAAGGTGAAACGGTGACTTCCTCCAAATAGTTTCAGCCAGTGGTCACTACTGATCTATTCTTGACTTCAGACTATCCTTGCGAAAACTGCAATGTCGATAACATTGGAGAACTTATACCTGCGTATACCTCAGAGCGAAACGAAGCCCTTGCTTATGACTCATTATTTGAGAAAATATAAAATTATAAAAAAGATTTTACTGAATTTCCAAAGTTATTGAAGTATTTTGAGTTATAACAGCGGAAAAATAATAATTTCACTATTTATTCCAGATCAAATAATGTGAGATTCTTTCAGAAAGGTTTTTTTTTCTACCAAAACACTCGAAAAATAATGCAAAATTTGCACTTTTGTTTATTTAATGTTGATTAATATACTTTTCAATTTGGCGGGCTTCTTTCGAAATTAAATTATATTCTAAACTACACTGTTAATATCAATAAAATAAAAGTGATTATCAATCGATTTACATTTCGGTACATTTCGGTAAAAAAGTGTTTTTTTTTTCTACCAAAACACTCGAAAAATAATGCAAAATTTGCACTTTTGTTTATTTAATGTTGATTGATATACTATTATATTTGGTGGGCTTCTCGCGAAATTAAATTATATTCGAAACTATACTGTTAATATCAATAAAATAAAAGTGGTTATCAATCAATTTACTTTTCGGTACATTTCGGTAAAAAAGTGTTGTTTTTTTTTCTACCAAAACATTCGAAAAATAATGAAAAATTTGCACTTTTGTTTATTTAATGTTGATTGATATACTTTGTTACTTAGCGGGCTTCTCTTGAAATTAAATTATATTCGAAACTACACTTTTAATATCAATAAAATAAAAGTGATTATTAATCAATTTATATTTCGGTAGATTTCGGTCCGAAAGTGGTTTTTTCTCTCGTACTCAAATTATATTTGAAGCTAAACTTTTAATATTAATACAATGACAGTGATTATTCCGAGCACAGTTGTTCGATTATTTAGATTAGATTAGGAAATTTCATTTTCCTGTGTCGAAAATGTTATAGTGTCTGATATTTTGTAAAGTCAAAAATTTTATTTTGGGAATCATCCATTATGAAGAGTTTTTTAATTTGCTATCATTAGAAACTATCGGTAACCTTTTATGTGTAATGCTTTCTTTTTCGGGAATTTCTAGTCATCCCCCTCACATGGATTAGACTAATGAGAAACTATTACCAAATAGGCGTGATATAAGCGGGAAGCATAGTAATACGATAATGGACAATGAAGTGCAGACCGATTTTCAGTTAACATAAATATATTGGTTATGAGACCTAGTATCTGAAAAACAGGTACAAAGTTGCCATCTTCATTACAATATCCTTCCAGATATCTTATTAGAAAGGTACAGAGGAGAATCGTTTATCGCTGCATGCCCCAAGTTCTTTCATCAAAATAAGTTATTTGGGGCTTGAGGATCGTACTTACTTGTGTAATTTAATACTTTGCATTTTTTTTAATGAAAAAATGTGGTGATAATACGGCGAATATTTTCAATAATAGGTTTTAAACATTTTATTTCATTAAAAAACACAATCCGCTGTTGAAAAGCGTATCGTAAACTAAGGTTCAAAGGAAATAACTTGTGTGGAAAATTAACATATAAACAATAATTCCGAGATTTGAGTCTGAACAAAAAGCAAGCTCCTGCGAAAAATTCTGACCATATGTAGCTAAATGACTTTTCACATATGTGTCTCGCCCCGACACGCATGTCTGTTTCTACTAGTTAGTCAGTAGTACAGTACAGGAGTACACGCATATACATCGGAAACTTGTTGCCAAATTAGGCTAGTATTATATGTATGTTTTCAAGTATTTTTTACTTGCTACACTTTTTTTGAGGTCAAGAAAGTAGCTTTTATTTTTACGAAAATTATTTTGTGATTATTTATATTGTTAATTTAATTAATTTTAAGTTTTTGTTTTATGGGATGCCAATACATTGTTTCTCACGTGTACCCAACCACGGAATCTTTTTTATGCTAATAGTAATGATACTAATTTTTAATATAAATAAATATTTATAGTAAGTTGTTGAATTTATCTAATTAGGCTTTCAATACTCATTTTTGTAAGGCGTTTAGCTATAGTTAAAAAAAAACTTATCCTGATACGTTATTTGATCTGGATAAATTAAAGTCTAGGCTGGGAGGATTAAATAATTCGATTTATCATTTTTTAATGATTTCTATGAGTGTAAATGTTAAAAGTAATTCTTTTTACACAAAGCAAAGCAACTTGGTACAATTTGAACAGTGAATTTAATATACTGGAATTGAATTATGTACAAATCAAAAAAGTTTAACTATCTGTCCTTTATCTTGTTCTGCTTTTGTTGCTGATTTGTCATTCATGGATTACTGATTATTACCTGGTAATTATAGCATTTTAGATTTACTGAATTTATGAAGAAGGGATTATAGTATACTTAATCTTAGAGTAGATATTAAAAATTGTAGCCATAAATTCTTAGTGCTGAAGCAGCTGAAAGAATGGCCCAGAAAATGTAGCCTCAATAAACGGTTTGCCTGAAAGCATAGTCCCCGTGAAATACAGAAAACAATGAAATTTGCAGGAAAGAAAAATGGAAGTTTCCCATGATCCTCTTTTCACATGACAAAAGCCCATTAGAGAAACAATTGATCTGAAAGCTCGCTCTGCTATTGGTCTATGACTGGCCCTATTCGACATAACAGTCCCAATTCGTTAACTCCCAATCTAATTCTTGTAAACTGAGTATGTTCATTCGAAATTTTCGTTCAATAATATGATTGCTCGTTATGCAACAAGTCGGTGACTTGCAATACTCACAGTGATCGTGTTATATTTACATAAATGAAAGGACGTTTCGTACAAGCAAAAAGTGATTTTTATTTTTGTTTATACTTCTGCGACGGTTCACACGCGCATTTGTGTCAAATAAAACTGAAATACTATTGTTTATGTGACAACTTTTGTTGAGAGAAGTTTATAACTTTAAACGAACATTGTTGCGGAAACATGGCCGATATAACATTCTATGAAAGGACCACCAGTTACTATCAAACTTTAGGAAAAAGAAAGTCTACAAAGTGGTCATGTAGAAAAAGGTAAGTTTATTAATTTCAATTTATGTATGATGTTTCAAAACATTTTTAAAAGATTTCTTTGACTTCTGCTAGTAAGACAGTTTTTATTCTTGCGGTTGAATTAAAACTAATTTAGCACTAAATTCCTGCATATTGCCGATGTCGATATTTTTATATGGTAATTCCAGCTTCATGGATCTCAAATGTCCTGTAATCCCATTAAATATAAATTACATGATATCCCTGGACTTTTACTGAAAGCAATGTCTACAGTTCCGAAATTTTCCGTAACTCTAACCCCTTATACAGTCCGTTCAGCGACAAGTTTACGGAAAATTCCGTAACCATAGACAGTTCATTTATTGAAACATTTAAAGTCCTGTAAAATCCTTTTTAATCCTCGGAAATTCATTAAAATAGCTTCTAGAAAGTCTTTAAAATCCTTAAAAAGTACTGAAATCATGCAAAATATTATGAAATATTTCCGAGTTGAATATTTGAAAACTCTTTAAAAATTTAGAAACCATATAAGTCCTCTGTAATTCCTTTACATTTTTTGAATACATCTTACCTTTCAATAAACTGAAATATAATTAATGATTTTGCGAATGATAGTAATATCAGAAATTGTGGAAAAACTCTTAAGCTTTGATCTCTCTCTCT
>NC_046665.1:13578075-13603910 GCF_010883055.1 Belonocnema kinseyi | reverse complement strand
ACATATTTTACTTAATATTATCAAATAAATATTTCTTTATGAATATTTCTATAAAAATGAAGTCTTTTCAGATGTCAACTTTTATTATTTTGCCACAAAAACTATTCATGACTATGAATAAAGCTCACAGCTTTACGATATCCCATGGCGCATATGGATTTGATTATTTATCCTTCATAATAAAAAAAATCAAAAGTCCTAAAGAAAAAGTGAAGATAGTTCTGGATTCTCCTTGGCAATATTCCAGGTGTTTTTTTTCCGTTTTTTGAAAAAATTAATTATTTAAACAATTATATTGTTTATAATTTAAAAAAATTTACTAATGGACCCAAGTGGGGAACCTTACATAACGACTTCGTGAGGTTCTTCGCTTGGGGTGATTGCTAGAGAGATTGATAAGCAACCTGGGTCGGAGCAGTGTTGCGGAACGAACGTGTTATTTACTTAAATAGCACGAGAATTATGGATCAATCTGAAAAATCTCTATCCCTTTCACACACTACTCCTTTCCCCAACCACGCCTACTCCGAAAGGGAAATGGCTTAATGGTGTAATAACAATAATAATAATATTTAACAATTGTGTTGAAAAATTCAGAGTTGTTAAGTACTGCCCCATTTGGGCGATCGTCTTTTCATCCACGGCTACCTGTGTAACCTTCCCCCTCTACTACGAAACGACACTACCTCTCACTGGATTCGAAGTTGCTTTAGGCCCTCGATGCTATGCCCCCCATAAAGATAATGCATTTGTCTGTCAAATGACCTATTTCCTCACTATTTTCACGCCTATACCTCGATTAAAAATGCTAATAGGCCGACGTAGTCCCTGACATTTTGACAAGTTTGAGAATATAATCGTTAATATAGGTAGATTCTCAACAATTGCAATTAAAATATTAAATTTTCATAAGCTCCCCATTTAATTAATGAAGTGATTCAAAATAAATTTTCTATTGATCCTTAAAACTTAGTTTTGTATAAATTGTTGATGTACACAGTGTTGGCCTTAGAGTCAGGTGAATTGAAAACAATTGAGTTGTTTCAAACGTGTTGGCACATAATGGCGATCCTTATCAGTGAGTTTTCTTAAATCTGTGAAATGTACATCATTTCTTGCAGGTATGCACTTTTTATTGAAAGTACTATTCTCAAAAAAGAAATCTTTTAAGGAAGAATAACTAATAAAAAAACAAATAAAATGTAGTAGGAAAATGTTGTAACCAAATTTATGAACAAATTTTTTTAAGTTTTTAGAAAACACTGCAGTCGAAGAACTCTTCAAATTATTTCTTAGCGATGTCAATTAAATCCAATTTTTTTTACTAAAACCCTTAAATACAGCTTTCTTATGTAAGAGAAATAGTTTTAATTAATGAATTTGTCTGATATGATGAGGAATTATATCGATGAAAGTGAGATTTTTTTCTCTTGAAAATGACACTGTAGTAACAATACAAAATTTAAAAAAAACTTTGTAGCTAAATAATGATTCAAATATTCATTAAAAACTTTTCTTTTCCTTATATCGCTGAAAAGTTGATTCACATTTCTTTCACAGTCGTAAGAATAGAGATTGTCGAGGAACATTGTAGTTTAAATTTTTCCTCGATTTCTTGTATACAAATTTTCCTTTGTCGACGTATTGTATCTCTTTAAATTATCTAAATTTTGATTTTTCAAAATGTTTATAATTTAAATTTTTGAAATTGAAATGTACTGAGTTTTCTGTTTTAAATTACTTCTGTGAAAGACAGCATTTACCAAATCACACTGTAGTAAAAAATCAATTTGTAAAAAAGAACATTGTAGTTACATAATTATATAATTCTGTTATTAAATTTGAACATTGTATCTAAAGAGTTTGAGTCAATTGGAAATAAATTTTCTATTACCATAAGAATTAATTTTGTAAACGTAGAAAAAATTGTTCGCCTTTCAAAATAAACTTTTTGTCGATATCAAAAAGAACATTTTTTAAAGAATACTTAAATAATTATTCAGCTACATATACTATGTCCTCTTTCGTCTTTTCTGTCCTTTTTCGACAAATTAATTTTTTTTATTTTGAATCTTATTTTTAACGATTAAAAGAAAATCTACTAGTCCTATCTAAAATGATTAATAATAAATTTATTGATTTTTTCAGGCGAACAACTTTTGTCTGTTAATTTTAGTTTGTACCTTGTGCCGTTTGTTCAAGAAAATTAAAAATTTTTATTTTGAATGTTATTTTTTACGTCCAAAGCCAAAACTACGTATCCTATCAAAATGTATAGTCCTTTTTTGGGTGAACAAGTTCCGTCATATTTTTTTCGTAGCTTGTGTCGCTAGTCCAAAAAATTTTATTTTTTATTTTTAGTGTTGTTTTTTATGACTAAAAACAAAATCTATGCATCCTATCAAAAAGTGATTTATTTGAAATTTGTAGTTCTTTCCAGGGTGCGCAATTTCAGCTCATTCATTTTTCTCGTATCTTGCATAGTTGGACCAAAAAATGGAATTTTTGGATTTTTCATTATTTTTGGTATGATGAAATTGGGAATTTTCAACTTTTCGACCAAATTAAAAAAGTTGTTATGATCATCTTGTAGGACTTTCAAAATTCAACGTTTTTCTTTTCCTAAACTTTTTAATATCATGTTATTTTTGGCTTAAAATGTTAATTTTAGTTTGTTTTTTCGGATTTTTAAAATGCTCTAACTCTGATAATTTTCTTTTTATATAAAAAATTCAAAAGGATAAATTGTTTGAGTTTCTGAGTACTATAAATAACCGGTCATAGAATTTTGAAATCTTGAAAAAATGTGGTTTCAAAAATTTTTGGTAGACAAATTTTGAATTTTCAACTTTTTCACCAAATTAAAAAAGTTCTTATGATCATCTTGCAGGGCTTTCAAAAATCAAAGTTTTTCTTCTCTCCACTTTTTTTCATATGATGCGTTGTTTGACTGAAAATGTTCATTTTAGTTTGTTTTTTGGATTTTGAAAATGCTCTAACTCTGATAATTTTCTTTTTACAGAAAAAAGTCATGAAGATACATGGTTTGAGTTTTTGAGTATTATGAATAACCGTACATGGAATTTTGAAATTTTGAAAAAAATTGTTTTCAAAAAGTTTTGATACGATCAAATTTTGAATTTTCAACTTTTCGATTAAATTAAAAAAGTTGTTATGATCACCTTGTAGGGCTTTCAAAAATCAACGTTTTTCTATTTTTTGACTTTTTTTCATAGCATGCGTTGTTTGGCTTGAAATGTGCATTTTATTTCTTTTTTTTGGATTTTGAAAATGCTCTAACTCTGATAATTTTCTTTTTATAGAAAAAGTCATAAGGATAAATTGTATGAGTTTCTGAGTGCTATGAATAACCGTTCATAGAATTTTGAAATCTTGAAAAAATGTGGTTTCAAACATTTTTAAAACGTGCTGACATTTTGAATTTTGATCCAAAATAGCTGGGTTACAAACTTGTTCTTTCTTTTTAGACCTTAAAAAAGTGTGCCAAAGCAGAATCCAATCTGATACATTTTTCGAAAGTTATCGTGCCTACAGAATACAGACTACAAACAGACAGACAAGCACCTTCGTAAAAATCGTTTTTTCTGACTCAGTGGGTCTCAAAACGTGGAGATTTGATGAAAACCGACAAAGTGAAATTTTACATAAAACTAATACCTTCTCATTAGGATGAGAATGTAAAAAGACCATTACATACGAAATAGCTCTCACTTCGATTATATGAACAGCAACCCATTATTAAATTGGACAAAATTTAATTAAATTGTCGAGTTGGACGAATGTGAAACTTTCAAATATTTTAGATTTTAGCTTTATGATTTTTCACCGTGATAAATTGCAAAATTACAAAAAAAACGTGTTTTGTTCATAAAATCAGATTTTGTGGGCGCATAGAAAATTTATAAATACAATTTTATTAATTTAATTTTCTTTTCTTATTGGATGCGAATACATTATTTGATATTTTACGCGCATATTGTGTAGACGAGATATTTGTCAATTTGCTATATTTCCCTTCAGCTGAGCAGGTAAGCCGAGAAGCATGGTTTGATAAAAGTGGTTGAATATTGTCTGTCTCGCTCGTTGCTAAGTTTCTCTTTCTAACAGGTCAAAAATTTTACCAACCGAATCCTACCAATTTTCGGGTATGAGGTTGTCTTCATAGTTGCCAGGGCGCACTAGACTGTATTTCCGATTTTCTTATAGATGTCACTGCAATCATTGCCGTGCTCAGCCAAAAGCTACTGTTTCGCCTTGAGCATGCAACACAATTTTCACAAAATCTTCCTTCCATCCTATTTGCTTGCTGCCATTTTCTTTTATAGCCAAACATGAATTTGCTTAAAGTATTCTTCATTTTGTGTAGCAATGTGCAATACTTTTCAAACTTCATGAACACATGGTTTTAATTATTTCTCTAATCATATCATAATTTTCCTTTAAATTGACTTTCATTAGAAGAAAAATGTCTTTTCTCGATAAACCGATTCTTATTTATTTATTATTCATTCAAAATCTTATTTATTTTGTGCCAAAAATGTGCGGGTACAAAATGTTCTTATTTTGGAGCATGGATTTGAAGTCCATAATAAAATATGGCGATTAATTAAATGAAAAAATTATTTGGGCCTGATAAAGGCCAACTAGGGCTCTAGGCCCATACTATTATTACACGACTGTATACATTTTTTGAAACCCCACCACGCATATTAGAAAAATTTGTCTTTATTTTGCATTTAAAATATACAATCTGGAGATTTTCTAACAAAATTTGTGTTTTTTTATAAAAAAAAAACACGTGCCCTTTGGAAGCCGGGCAGTTACAGGCAACTCTATTTTTAATTTTCTGTTAAAGAACATTCTAATTTGAAACGTATAATAAGTCCAATCGCAGAAAGCTGAAGAATCGTGAAGGTTTTCTCTACATGTTTATAATTTCTAATAGCGATTGCTCATTCTTTTTTATTTAAGTCAGGAATATTTTACCTCCCATGCATCACTTGAAAAATTTGAGCCGCTCAAATTTTCTAGTCCGTAACAGACACAACTTGCTCGCACGAAGGCTACTTTTGAACTACTATACCTAAGCTGGTATAAGGGTTTGGGACCCCTAATGTCCAAAATTGAACCTTCGGGATATTTGTCTAAGAGACCCACTACCTGAAATTTCGACAATCAAAAGTTAATTTATAGACTTTTGGTCAGCTTTTTTGGATACCGTACCACTATGGCGTCGCTTACTCTATAATCGTCATCATCATCTTCTGTGACGGTCTAGTAAATTACACTTCTTTTATACTTGATATAAGACTACTTTTGTTTATTGACCGAAAGATACAGAATGACTTGTCCGTAGACAGGGCGCAAGGACTACTGAGGCCCCGAGGGCCTTGTGTAGGCGTCGTAGGCGAACTACCCTTAGCTAGAATTAACGAGAAGGGAGAGTGGTAAAGTAGAAGTATTACACCCCCCTCGTTAGACTCGTTTTGCTCCGGAAAAACGCAATTTAACAACTTTAGGTGCTACTAACGGCTCACTGTTTTCAATTTCATGTGCAGGAGGAGCCTGTGGAACGTAGGTAACAATAGTTGGCGTTGGGGCTGTGTTATTATTAATGTTATTAGTTGTACAAAATAGGTTGAAACAGATTTTCGGCAGACATTTTCGTGCTAGATCGCAGAGTCCGCATTTGTACGTGGAGAATAAGGTTATTAATACTAACGCAACATAACCTAGGTATGTAAGAGTTTCTGTGGTGGTTTCAGTCCATGTTCGTGTTCGACGTTTATTTTTGACTCTGTTTAAAACATTATTGGTATCATCTAATGTTCTACCTGCTTGCAGCAATTGCTCATTATCAATCTGTTTTTGGATTGGTTGCAGTTTATCGTTGAGTAAATCTAGATCATTACTGGTATAAGGTACAGAAATATTTTTTGTGTAATATATGTGTTTTCTCAGTTCCCTACTTTGTTTTAACTTAACTATAGCACCTTCGATGGTTAAAATACAATTGCTTCCTGACGATAGAAGTGATGCCTCGGTAATTTTAATATCTTTAATTATTCCTTCGCAGTTGGTATTTAAGTCTATAGATTTTTCAGGAACTATAATATATCCTTGACTTTCTGCTAAACTAATAAAAACTAAATAATCGATTTTGAGAACGGATATCTCACATGTTGATAAGTCTAGTGTTTTAATACTACTACGGATAATTTGGTTTTCACAACTGTGTGTATCAGCTAACTAGCCTAAATCTTCCGCAAAAATAGTGACATTATGGAGTGGAGTCACTACGAGGCAGGAAGTGGAGGAGATGAGTGCAAGGATGATCCAGGCAGTCCGCATTCTGAAAACATAGGATTAGTGATAGTATGGTTTCAGACGATTTGCGTGGATTGTGAGGTATCTATTTTCAAAAAGAATTTCGTAATTAGTTTGGCTGGTACGCCGTATTACTGTTGCTGGACCTAACCATTCTGAATCTAACTTGTTTCTTTTTGTTTCGTTATGGACAAGTACAAGATCACCAGCACCGAAAATAGGGTTTAAAATAACAATATTTGAGTCCTGTAATTTCTTTAATCTCTCTTGTGTCCTCTGGATGGATTCTTTTCCTTTTGCTAAATAGGCTTCATGCCGCTTCCTGCACATATCCAAGAGTTCTTGGTGGTTTAAAGAACTGGTGGTGGCAAGAATTGAAGACAAGTTTGCTGTTCTTTCAAAGGTCATTTCGAAAGGTGTTAGCCCAGTTCTTTCATGAACTGCTACATTATAAGCCAAACAAGTAAGGTTGAGGTTCAAGTCACATTCCGTTTGATTATCGGCGATAAAAGTTTTTAACAAATCCTTGACCGTCGCGTGAGTTCTCTCTAATGCTCCATTCGCCTGAGGGTGAAAGGTTGTAGTTTTTATGTGCCTAATTCTAAATAGATTTTCGAATTTTTGGACTAATTCTGATATAAAGTTTGCTCCTTGATCAGTCAGAATTTGTTTCGGAGAAGAAAATATGTATATATAATGATCCATCAGTTGTGTTATAATTGACTCACTTCTGGTTTCTTTGAGCGGTATTAGGACCAGATACTTTATTAAAACATCTTGGATAGAGAGTATGTACTCGTTTCCAGATTGTGTTATAGGCAATAGTCCAAAAATGTCCATTGCGATTTTATCGTTAGGTGCCACTGGCACGTCGGGAATCGCTGCTTCGATTTTTGGCCTGATACGTGTTAACTTCTCTCTCTGACAGATGTCACATTTCTTAATGAAATCGATGACTTCATTCTCCATATTATCCCAAGAGATAATTTCTCTAAGTCGCTTTATGGTTTTATTTTCTCCAAAGTGACCTGATCCGATATTTCCATGTGCTTCAGACAAAAGATTTTGTTTGTCTTCTTCCGTTAATTCTTTGTTTGGTCGATCACATACAAAGAATGCATGTTCCGGGAATTTTTTATGAAGAAGAAAGTTGAGCATGTCATGCAACCGCACTTTTTCAGTGTTTATTATTAAAGGGTCTTCTATGTGGAACTTGAAAGTTTTTCAGTTCTTGCGATTATTGAAGTCCTTAATCTTCTTATACAGTAGTTTAATCCAGTCTTCTTCTTAATAATCGGGAAGTTGGATTTGTAAAAGGGAAAACAGAGTTTGTTTACTCACTTTTATCTAGTTTTTGCCGCTAGCGACAGATTTTGTCTTAGCTTTGCTAGGGAGTCGATTTCTTTTCCATGCCCGATATTCGTCAGCTACTTCTTTTTCGTCCTTAGGTTCCATGAATCTAAGCTTCATGAGCCCGATTTCAACATTTTCGCTGTCCGTTTCAGAAGGTTCGTGTTCGCTGTCGATGCCCGGTAATTCTATTGTATGTCCTTCTTGAACGTCTCCTTCACGTGTTGGATACATACGCGATAATACATCGGCGGCTGTATTTTCTTTTCCTTTTATATATTCGACTACATACTGGTATCCCACAAGGCGAAGTCCCCATCTGAGTAGCTTAGACGCTGGATCTTTAATATTGAAGAGCCATTTCAGGGCCTGATGATCTGTTTGGATTATGAACTTTCTTCCTAACAGGTATTGCCTCAAACGCTTGACTGCCCAAACTATATCAAGCAGTTCCTTTTCTGTTGTGTCGTAATTCATTTCGGGTTTATTGAGTGTCCTAGAAATATAACAGCAGGGATGACCATCTTGAGAAAGGATGGCTCCGAGACCTACATTTGAAGCATCTGTTGTTAAAACAAATTGTTTTTTGTAATCAGGGTATCTTAATACTGACGATGAGCATAAGCAGTTCTTTAGATCTTCGAAGGCTGTCTCGCAACCTGATGTCCAATAACAACGATTATTTTCCTTTGTTAGGTCAATTAGTGGCTTAGCCCTAGTGGAAAAGTTCTTAATAAATTTTTGATAATACCCGGCAAGTCCCAGGAACGATTTCACCTGTTTTGAATTTGTTGGTGTTTTGAAGTCCCTTACCGCTTGAATTTTATTGGGGTTTGGTTTTACCCCTTCTGCGGTGATAACGTGACCTAAATATTCTAACTCTGGTCTGAGATACTCACATTTATCAGGCTGCAGCTTCAATTCTGTTTGTCGCAGTCTTTCGAAGAGTATGACGATGTTCTCATTGTGCTCTTTGAGACTTGAGCCGAATACTACGATGTCGTCAAGATAAACAAAGCAAATATTTCCTACTAAACCTCTCAGAGCTGTGTCCATCATCCTCTGGAAGGTTGCCGGCGAATTCTTCTGACCGAACGGCATTATCTAAAATTCGAAATGACCTTCTTGTGTACTAAAGCCTGTATATTTCTTTGATTCTGGATCCATAGGTATTTGATGGAATCCGGAGCTTAATTCAAATGCTGAAAAAAACTTCGCATTTCCTAAGTGTTCGAGTATATCATTGATTATTGGTAGCGGGTATGCATCTAGATCAGTTCGTTCGTTTAGTTTTCTGAAATCAATGACATTGCGCCATTTCTTTTTCCCAGAAGCATCGTCTTTCTTCGGAACTACCCATAATGATGAGTTGAATGGTGATTTTGACATAAAGATAACTCGTTTGTTAAGCATCTCTTTTACTTGACGATTGATTTCAGCTTTATGACACTCTGGCTGGCGATAAGAAGGGATGTTAATGGGTCTCTCCTCTTTTAAGATAGTTTCATGTTTTTCTAGATCTGTGCATGGGAGAGGATCACCTTCTAAGGTGAAAATATCATGATAACTTTAGATAATTTTGCTTATTTCTTCTTGGTTATTTTTTTCAATATGCAAGAGTCTTGTGTTTGCTCGGAGATGTTCTAATCTCTTGGCTAATTCCTTTGTTGTAATAAAATGTATTCTATCTTCGCGCTCGGGCTGAACACTTATGTACATGGGTTGAATTTCCGTGGTTGAAAGCATCATCATTTGGCCTGTATGATTATAAATTAGAATTCGTAATTCATGGTTTGGATTCTATAAATTGAGTCCGGAATATGCGGATGATCTGTAATTAGCATGTGCCGCTGTTTCTTTTCTACTTGAAAGTTAATTACTTTAATCGAGTTTTCTGGTACAAATATCCCATCGTAGTGTAATTCGTGTTTAACGTTGTCTAATTATAAATGAGTATTTGGAAGGCTAAATTTATAACTGTACATGAATGGAACTTCGATAATTCCATCTTCTGGTAGTGGGAAATCATTTGGTACAATAACAAACACATGCTCTTTTCCCTGGAATTTAAAATTTGTTATTTCGTTTGTCCGATGTTGGTCGTTTCCCATAGAGAACACTTTGATAAATTTCTCGCACGGATGATTTAATTGAACAAGCTCATCCTTGATTAGGTTGAGTGAGGATCCGCTGTCCACTAAAAGTCTTCCTGTTCTGTTTGTTCCATGTAGGTTTGCTCTAATTGAGAATAGTCTTCCTGATATTGCGGAGACTCTATCTCTGTTGATAGTTGATCTTCGTGATGGGCTAGAACATTTTCCGGATATTCTTCTTTCACCTGTAAATTGTGGACATGATTCGGCGGGCGGGAGTTCGAGTGTCCTATCGGAAAATTTCGGTCTCTACTGTAGCATTGAGATTCGTTATGTCCCGGTCTTTTGCAGATTTTACAAAACATCTGAAGTCTTTGTTGTAAAGGCAGGGAATGATTTGGAGGGTTGTTAATACTTGGGTACTTTGAGGCGGATGATGCATGTTGGAATGCTGTCCTAGATTGAGCAAAGACCGGTTTTGTCAGTGGTTTGTTACCGGGTGGTCTAACATTTGAGTATCTATTGTGATGCTTTTCCCTATACCAAATCTCAGACTCTAAGGCTTCCTGCTGTGCTTCGTTTAAAGTACTCGGTCGGAGAGGACGAACTTGTGCGCCGATTTCATCCTTCAAATTCATGATATATTTTTTAATTGCCGATTTTTCTTCTATTTGAATTGCTCAGCGTAGCGAAGTCGGATTTGATTGTTCGTTCTGCACCGCATAAATTAGTTTATTATAATGCTGCCGGAACCGCATATTATAATTCTGAACGGTCTCAATCCCTGTTTGCTTGACAGATTCGAGTTTTGACCGACTTAACTCAACTGAATTGATTATACCTACATTTTGCCTTAAGGCGGAGAACAACTGATCATAATCATCTATTGAACTGAAGCGAATTGCGCGTTTTGCTTGGTCCTTAATTTTTTCGGCTATTATAAAATCCAATAGTCAATCCGGCTGCAAACATCTCGATTTCGCCCGCCTAACTGACTTGATAAAGTCCTCGACACCCACATCATCACGTCCTCTCAATTCTTTGACGGTTCTGATGATGTCCTTTGCGGGAATAGACGTTGTCACAGGAATGGACGTTGTCTGTAACCGATTAGCTTGAGAAGACCTGAAATTTCTTCGCGGAGTCAGGGATGTAGAGCTACTTCTAGACTCTCGGCCTTGAAAATGATATATTTGCACACTTTCCTGGGGATGCTGGGTTACTACTGGTACGTTTTGCCCGTAATTTTCAGCCTTATCCGTTCTATTATTTTCTAGTGGAGGAAGAGACGCATTTTCTACTTTTTGAATATCGATATTTTGGCAAGAGGGATCTTTTAGTTGCTTATTTCCTTGCGGAGGAATAGATGAATTTTCAGGTTCTGGTAAAACACGATTTTCGCATGAGGTATATTTTTCTCCTTTTCCCGAACTCTCATCTTCCGTTAAGAGCAAATTTCCCTGCTTCGCGAGATATTCAATTTCTCTTGCGCGCTGAGAATTTTCAGCGTTTAAAATTCGTAGCGCATCTTCTATCTTTTTTTGAAAGGTTTCCATACCACTCAATTTTTCTATAATAAATTTTATGGGGTCATCCAACATTGTGGATGCTTGCTGCGAACCGCACGATAAATCTTCTTTAGACATTTCTCGAGCAGTGAGGAAAGGATTAGTATCGGGATTTAGGTTACCCAAAGATTCTTCACTTGTTCTCGATTGTACCGTCGGGTATTCTATTAAATTTTGTCTATAAGCTGCGAACGCCAGTGTGAGGTAGTATTTTTATCGCACAATTTTGATAGTTCGGATCGCGACGCAATTTGCACAATGCTTATTAATTTTATAAACTAAACGTAGGCAGTTTTTTTTTTTTTTTTGAAGAAAGAAGCCGCGTATTACTTCTCACTATTTTTGAATTATTACAATTTTCACTAAACTCACGCAACAGGAGCTTGAGTGTCACTGGCGCATTTAAAAATCGATGGTAGTCTACTCATGTTGGCAGGGTCAGGCGGGATGCTGCAGCTCCTCCGTAGGCAGACAGCTGGCCGGAAAATCGGGAAATTCTTAGCCTCCCGTAGTGTCCCCTTTGAAAAGTGACGTCGCGCCTTTCTTAAGAGTCAATTAGTAGCTTCACTTGATTTGTACTATTAGCGTGATCTCTTTTGGCTAAAGATTAATCCTTTACTGATAATCCTTATATGCCCTGGTAGTACACTTGCGCTATCTTTGAAACCTCGTTGGTTTTCACACATATAGGACTATGTTGCCACAATTCACTTAACTGCACTTAACTGTCTTAACTTCACAAATTCTTTTTTTATCCCCGAAGAACGTCGTATTGATCAAAGGGATCGTGGCTAGGATCGCCAAAATAATGTGACGATCTAGTGAATTACATTTCTTTTATACTTGATATAAGAATACTTTTGTTTATTGACCGAAAGATACAGAATGACCTGTCCGTAGACAGGGCGCAAGGACTACTGAGGCCCCGAGGGCCTTGTGTAGGCGTCGTAGGCGAACTCCCCTTAGCTAGAATCAACGAAAGGGGAGAGTGGTAAAGTAGAAGTATCACACTTCATGCTTATCGCTGCTAGATTCTACTGCATTGATGTTCTTATTGGCCATGATGGGTTTAGTGACCGTAGAAACATTAGCCGCCGGGTATATTTTGATGGTACGGATGGACTTGATCCTTTTCGAGAAAAAAAGCTCCGGATCTACACTCAGCGACGAAAAAACAGAAGATAACTGGCTTATTTTCCCTTGCAACTAGAAGATCATTTATTCTGGCTAATTAGAGGCAGTTTTAAGGCTAGATTGGACGATTTTCAAATTAGGAGCAGAAAGGTTCTGAAGAGGGATTAATCAATATTTTACTTAAATCCATTGCCTAAAAAAACCTGTAAAAATGTTATCGGTTTACATTTTCTATGGACAAAAAGGTATACTACGGCAATTTATGGGAGTTTTGTTAGGTTAGAAGAAAATCCTAACCAGATAGGTCCAAACGGCCACTAGATTCTGATTAATTGAAAATAAAAAATTCGAGGTGGAAGCTTCAGATAGCTCTTCTCCAGATGTCGTTTTCATGTTTTTAGGTTCTTCGTCAATCAATGTCTATATATTTCTATCTCTTGGTAAATATAACACTGAAATTATTTTTCAAAAACCTTTCTTACGGATGTCTCTCTCACTCTCTCTCTCTCTCTCTTACACACTGTCGATACCTTGTCCTTATAATCGCATTTCTCTTCTGTGCGGCGAGTAGCCATTGTCGCAAAGACTCTCTTTGATATCCCTACTATTCACACGCCAAGCAAAGCATGTACATGCTCTCTCTCTCGTTCTTTCCATTTACTCTCTTACTGTGAGATCGCCTTACTGCTCCACCACTATATAAGCTCCTTTGCCCTCACGTGCATCGTCAATGTATTAGTGTACTTTGTATGATTCCACAAGCATACAAATTTTTTGTCGCGTCAACATTTTTTTATATCTTTGAAATTAAACTCATTCCGCTACTATTTTTTCAATTCTTTTTTCTAAATAATATACGACAATATTTATTTATACAGCTTTATCAAAATGAAACTGTCTATTCCTTCAATATCCTCTTGTGTAGCTCAGTCATTCCACTGTCTCTTCAACTCTGTATTTGTTTGAATCTTGGCTGGCAGTTCGATGCGTGTCTCATTTATCTTTTGATTTTTTGCTATATTTCTAATATTTTATACATTTTTAAATAGCAAAATTGTAGTGATTAGGCTCCCCTATCCCGCGTATTCTCTGCAAGTGCTACAAAACCTCCACGATCTTCAGTGCCCTAACTTTGTAAATATTGGGAATTTCAATACACCGAAATTCATAGATGGTAACTTATGTCGCAAAAAATCAGACATATTCGTTAACATTATGGAAGACCTTGATCTTGTACAAGAAAATGTTGTCTTAAATAAAAATAACCTGTGTCTAGGCCTTAAGTTCACAAAATAATCAATGCACCATTACTAAACCTGTTATTCCATTACTCCCGGAAGATGGTCATTTCTGTGCATTATATCATCAGGGACTGCGTCCACCTTTATAAGCCTAAGAGTTCACAGCATAAGAAATACTCACTTTGATAAAGCGAGATCACCTCCGCTACATCCGTGACATTCAAAGAAACGTAAAAAACAACCCAAAATATTTCTGAAAATTTTTTAATAGCAATACAATTTGCAATAAACAACCTACGATTACACAGCTCACAAAAAAAACTCTGCAACCCGAACTAAAACACCTTACTCATACGTTTTTGAGGTCGTTGAATTTGAATCCTGTGTCAATTTGGCACTGAAACGTCAGGAACCAGGTCAATTGACGGTGAACAGGGAGAAAATCATTGGATTAGAAAAAACCTCTACTCTCAGACGTTCTTGGTGTCGCTCAATCCGGAAATAGGGTCATTTTAACCATAATATGTCAGGATAACCGTCAAAATGAAGAAAAACATTGGATCAAATAAAGCCAATGGATTGAAGAAAACCTGTGCTCTTACAACTTTTTGGGTTCGTAGAATCCGAATCCGGAGTTAGTTCGACTCCTTAATTAAACTCCATGGTTTTGTACATTTTGACAATGAGATGACCTTTTTTCCGACATGATTGGGTGAAAATTACCCCAAATACGGATTTAGCAACGCCAAAAGCATCTTCAGTTGTGGTTCACGCCGATATAATATTATTTTTTTTAATTTACCTTGATCCTGATCTGATGGATTCAAAATGACCACAGATTCGGATTCATCAAACCCAATAACGTCTGAAGAAAAGATTTTTACCGATACAATTGTTTTTTCACTTTAAACTTCACTTGACCTTAATCCTGACCTGATATAGTCAGACTGATACTGAATTTATAAAAAAAAAGGAAAAAGGTCTACTTTCTTCAATTTTTTGAAGTTTAAAAGACAATTAGGGAAAGTAAAAAACGTCTTCACGGACTTATCGCTATACAGGTATAAATTGTCTTGCTTTGAAATATTTTGTCCGATAATTTAAATTTAAGCAAAAAATTTGCAGTTTAATTTTAAAGAAATTCTTCGTTTTTTGAGATTTTTGTCTATATCTACGATGCGGAGATAAAACGATTTTTTCATCAAACTGTAGGGAAGAGTTTTTTGATTCCCAAAAGAAAGTTTTTATTGCTATTAGAACATTGCGCAAACAATATTTTGGTTTTTTGATACACCATACGGCTCAGTTAATCTTTCAATCGTAAAGATTTTTTGCCTTTGACTTAATGCTTACGTTTTTTACATGTAAACGCTGCTGCAATGGCTATGTATACACTTAGTTGTACTTTTATTTTTTCTTATAAGGTGGGTGCGGGGAATGTAATGGTCAAATATATCTTCAATCGGCTCTTCGGGTGCTGGGCTTTCCGTACCGTAGCCACTTAAAAACAGCAAAACTTCAAAATGAAAAAATTCGACAGAAAAACTCAATAAACGCCAAAACACTACAAAGCTCAATTTCAAATCTAAATATCAGTAACAAACTCTATACCGAATCGAAGCAGTGCTAGTCCAGCCCAAAAATGTGGATTATAGTAGAGGGATCACTTGATATCAAAACGAAAGAAATCCCTGAAAAAACAGTCAATATTTAATGCAAAGAATGACAATTATTTCATTAACTTCCGATCGACATTGATCTTTCTTATAGCAGGTAGTTCTATCTATCCAAGAGACAATTCTCCTCTACTTTAGAAAGTAATAATTGAAAAAAGTTCCATTTTAAAAGCTTAAAAATGACATATTATTAATCTTTTGTACGATTCTAACTAATCTATAATAGACAAGTTCTTCCGCCGTTCATATCTATTGATACTGGAGGTTACCCAATCTTAAGATTATAATACTAAACGCAGGGATATAATTATGTTCAAAGACAAAGAGGTTTAATTAAAATTGGAGCGTATTCGCAAAAAAGCTAAACTACACATGGGTGATCGAGGGGCAAGTAAAATATGTCATAAATGGAAAGACGGTCGTAACCAAATTCTAGTGATGTATATCCTCATCGAGCGGTCATAATTAAAATTCAAAAGAGATAACCAAAGGGGTAAACAAAACTGAGGGGCCCGTGATCTTCGCTAGGGGCAACAGCAGTTAAAATTCAAAAATGATAACTAAAAGGATAAGCGAAAATCTAGCGTAGTCGTAGGTAAAATTCAAAATCGGTAACCAAAAGGGTAATCATAATTGAAAAAGAATAAACGCAACCTACGATCTGGTCATCGGTGTCGGGATGGTCGATATCAATGTTTTAACCAGTATTCAAAAGAGTGATAAAAAGATCTTTATGAATATAAATACAATAATAATCGCTAATTGACCACGAAATAAGACAATAGGCACACATTGAAAATAAACCATAGCGATCATCAATCAGTCAGAATAGATGAGCAATAGAAACTCAAGAAATCAATCAAAAGCAAAATAACATCTATAAACAATAACAATTATCAATCAATCAAATAAATTAAAAATCACAAAATCCATCAAAAAACAATATTTAAAAGTCGGAAGTCCCACAAGATAAATATTATACTTTTCGTTCGTCGTCTGAATGTCTACACTAACTCTAGAAATAGGCCCTGTCACCGAACCACGTCTCGAACACGTGTCATTAAATTTTCTGAAAAATAGGCTGCAACAAAATACCGAATAAGTCCATTTAATACATTGAGTCTTATCGTAGGCTAGCAGCCAAACTTTCAGTGATTAACTCTTCGAAAATCCTTCAAGATCTTCAGGAAGTATTCTTTGGAACTTTTCAAAAATAATTGACCAACAAGATAGCAGCGATAACTCCTTCAGCAAAGAAATCGAGAACTAACTTCGAACTACGTAAATTGTCGCACTCGGGAACACCAACGGAATAGAAGACGACTCAAGGTGTACTATAGTTCATACCTCTCATCGTCTTCACCTCCTCGTAGCTCGGATGCTGATTGGTGGAGTTGGCTCGACCTGGCTCGACCTGGCTTTAAGACCTGTTGGCGACAGCCTGGAGTCCAAATTTATTCTGACTTGTGCAAAAGATTTCCTGATGTACCAGTAGTATTAATAGTAATAGTGCGGGCCTAAGCTAAAGAATACTTTGCCCTCATCAGAATCTCTGGTTCTTTTAATATCCTCTGTATTTACGGGTATCCAAGATGTAATCAAGATTTATTTCATTTGACAATTTCGTGGATGAATGAATTGATTTGTCCCAAGCAAGGAGATACATATGTACTCGGAAACCTAACGTGGTATTCTCAGTCTATCCCTCTTATTTTTCAATTGCTTTTTTCTTATTTACGTCTCTCTTTTGCTCATTAGACATCATCGGAAAACAGTAATTCAAAAACTATTTTTTAATATTTAATATTCTTTGAATCAGTTGAAGCACAAATATTATTCCAATTTGCATGAGCCCGAACTACAGTAAAACTTACAGGTTTTTAATTTTTATTCTTTCATATACTCGCTGGCGTTGAACTTTACTTAAGCGCGGCCGAGCGAGGTTTTTTCTTCTTCTACTACATTATTCCTTTTTCATTTTAAACTTTCTGATGTTTAATTACTACGTGCAATCGTAAATAATGATTTAGCCTTACAACTTCTATAATTATACTGTAATTATAAAAATTTTAAGAAGTTCCCAGAAAATTTCTTTTACTAACAGATAGTTATATACTAATTTTTTTCTTCTTACATAGGTGCTATATTTCACGCTGGAGATGAGAATTATCATAAAGCATTCATCACAGCTATTGAAGATTTAAAGAAAGATCGTTTATCTAAAATTGAACTGGAACCACGAATTATCTGGATAAATTCTACAATCGACAGTTTCAAAACAGCTCACGAAGGTAAAACTAAATATTTATTTTTTTAATCAATGCCGTGTTTTCAAAATGTATGCAGAAAAATTAATAGGGTTCAGTAAATTTATCTTGTGTGCAGTTATTCGTGTAGACAAACACAGACGGCGGTTAATGGACTTTTGTTTAAGAAAATATTTACTTTGTACTGCATGTGTGTATCAAGAAAAGATTTTCGTGACATGAGAAAGTATATCGACGCCTGTATTTAATGAAAGCCAGCATAAGTGCTAACAACGCGGGGTATTTGTGAATTTAGTTTTAAACGTTTCGCATACCCAAAGTAGGACTTCATCAGGATTACACAAGTATTTTCCGAGTTTTTTACCAATATAAAACAGACGAAGCTTCATTGACAAAAAAGTCTCAAAATATTAACATGCCATACTTTAGGCATACAAATGCAAGAGTTAAAAAAGAGGAAAGATTATAATATCGGTCCAGATCGTGGCCAGATGCGGTCCACGTGACCACCAATTGCTGAATCTTCAAAAATGTATGCAACTAAGATTTCTTGTCAGGCACGTGTAGTGTTGCTAAGAAGCTAAAGTAAAATATTTCTTTAATTATTTGCATCAAAATTCCAATAGTTAATTGCAATAATTCAGGTTTTTCAAATTCTATTCTTTTGTAGTTTTGGTGAGTTCCGAAATCGAATTGGTTATTAATGATTTCATTAGTTATTAAAATTATCTTCTAATATGTTTGTAATTATTATTCATTCAAGTTCTATTAGACAATTTCCCAAAATGTTTAGATGATGATATACATGTCTTCTTTAATGGTATTTTGTCTAATGCTATAATAAGCTAACCAGGAAGGGAGGAGATTGCTATTATTTATACTAATATTATTGGAATTTTGAAATTCATCTAATGATCGTAAATTTTGAAGTTTGGGTAGTAAAACGAAAGTTATTGATTTGACCCTTTTGATGTTTTAAATTTTTATTAACAATTGACATTGTTACTCACCAGCCAGTCGTCTCTCGGATCGCTGGGAGTATCCAGCGAGCATAATTGATCAGAAGTAGCACGAGTCTGTAGACGGGGACCAAGGTGAGGATCGTTACCCTTGTCCAGATAGCTCGCTGCGCAATTAGCGTGCTCTCTGCTTAATGCTCTTTTGCTCCCTCCCTGTCTCATCTCCTTCAGTGTTTTGGATCTAAGGTATCTCGCATGGAGCGGTCGGCAGCATCAGTTACTATATAGTACATAGCTGACGCATGGACTCTGTGATAGTAAGCAATAACAATTTCTAACTGCACACACTCGCAGGGTCCACCATAACAAGAGTTACCCCCGAAAAGGAAAAAGGTTGTGTATTTCGCTAGAATCACTGTCATCCAGAGAAGGGTGTACAGTACTTAGGTAACCTCTATAAAAAGGAAGAGTGTGCTTTGGTCGTGTCTGTCACCGAATTCGCCCCTTTCACAGGAGGAGTATATAAAACTACGGAGAAGGGATGTAACCAACGGGAGCGTGTTCTAGGAAAGGGAAGAAGTGTGTCTGGGGATGAATATCGCCG
This sequence comes from Belonocnema kinseyi, assembly GCF_010883055.1. NCBI lineage: Eukaryota > Metazoa > Arthropoda > Insecta > Hymenoptera > Cynipidae > Belonocnema > Belonocnema kinseyi. Next base: position 13,584,670 of record NC_046665.1, on the reverse strand, counting down.
AAGTCACTTTCTCCATAGAAGGGTTATGAAAAGGTTATTGATGAAGTTTCTCTCCTGCAGAGAAGAGGTATAAAATGGAAAAGGGGGATGGCTCTTGAAAAAGGGGGAAAAGTGTGTAACGATTTAAAGTTAGCAGGATCGTGTTTCTCACAACAAAATCACGTAGCAATCTGCATCAAAAGCTTGTCGCCGTGGGTATTGTGATTTCTCTAGAAAATATTTATAAATAGTTCAGTGACATCTAAAAATTGGTTGTTTAATTCTATCGCATATTTTTTATCAAAAGTTAAGACGCAATCCTGACCAGGGGAATATATTAAAAGCATAACCAAACAAATTTGCAAATCTCAGGTGACCCCATCTTCCGAGAGCTTCCGCTTTTGCAGTCAGCCACATTGCTTTGGGCTAAGTCACCAATGCTACGAATGATGGGGTTACGTCACCATAATAGTGCACTGTCACCCACAACACGCTTCTCTCGGATGAAGGCCATGGTTCAGATAGGAGTGGCAATATGACCAAGCCGAGGGTACGCCTATACAATGGCCACGGGCAAATACAAAAACGTCAATTTAAAAGGTCGCACTAACTCAGGAGGGACATCTTTACCTGTCGTCAAGGAAGCTCGCAAATTGAAACTTTATGTACGAAGTGTTCTTTGGTACGTAAAAGATCTACGGAGGGATCTTCTTTTATGCACATTTGATGTGTCTCTTTTCAAAGACCAACAGTAGTCTGACATCATGTTCACATCCCAAACAATGTAAGCAGGGTCTTTGTTATTTCCCAAAATTTTTTTTTGAATTTATTTCAAATAACTCCAAACTGCTCTCTCATTAGTTGTCATTCTCATTTCGAATTCATCATCATTTATCAGTTCATCATTCATAATGTTTTTCTCGGGTACGACTGTGCCACTCACAAATAAATCATGGATACTTTATGCTCCCGCTTTGTTGACCTAACAAAATACTGTTATTTTCAAATTTCCAACTAATTGCTACTTGTGACTATCATACTTCAATTTTTCGAGTAGAAAATGAAGATTATTGTATTGCTCTTTCAAGATCACTGAATGACCAACCGGTATAGAGGCATATATGTTTCCATTGTGAAGTAAGACAGCTTTCAAACTCCTCACTGATGAATCAATAAATAGTCGCCAGTCACTAGCTACATATTGAACACTTTCATACCTATTTATCAGTCCTTTAATATCATTGAAATAAACCAAACCCTTTGCTTTGGAAAAGAATTTCCGGAATGGGCGATCTCGATCACGATAAAAGTCACTCGAGTACATGGAGCTAAAAAATTCTTCTCTTTTAATCTACAAGCTACGAGTTCGGAAATTCCTTTCGAAAGTCCTGTGTCTCGAACCAAGTCACTTAGCTCGTCTTGAGTAAAACCATGAGAATTTCCGGGCTGTTCATCTTCTGATTTTTGCGATTCATTTAGCTCGTCATTTTGCTGATCTTCGAATTCTTCAAATGACATTCTTCTATATGTATCATTAGTTTCTTTTTCAAAAGATACTTCGTCAGTGAATATCTGATGTTCACTTTCAACCTGCTCAATGCTGCTTAAAACAGCATGAGTCACAGATTGAACAGATGCATATAATATTGTAGAATTATTCTTTCTATGGTACCCAGATGGTTTGGTCAACGCAAAAGTTGTTTAATCGATGATAACATGGGGTTGTTGATGAACTTGTAGCATTAGACTCTGAAAGGGCTAAGTTTCCCACCAAATTAGAGCTGTGGTCGCATCATGACGACGATTGCGGGCCCGCTTGCTCACCCTGACCAATCGCCGATACTGGGTTTCCGAGTCCCTGTATCGTACGGCTACTTTTTCTTGTGCCTCCCATGACAGCTTGAACAACTTCACCCAGGGACTTCGCCGGTGACCCGATGCCCACCGTCACCACATGGAGATGCCCTGGGAGCAGGCACAAAAAATGTCTATTGACGATGTCCCTTCTTATAGCATATTATGCATATAATAAATCTTGGCCTCTGTTTGACCTGGATAATGACCCTGTTGGTCAAATATAAGGTCATCCCTTACGGCGAAAATGCTCAACAGTTGAATGTGATTTCGTTAAATGATAGGCCCATGATCTGAAATTTAAAGTCGGTTGAATGTAAACACTCGAGCTTGAAATTAAACATTAACTCATTCCATTTCTCATTTTAGACCCTTAACCTATCATTTCATGAAATCACATACACCGGGATCGTGATCAGCGACCTAAAAAACATAAATGTCCACTGGTTCGAGACCCGTTCCTACATAAGAAATCAGCCGAGAGATTAATAGAAGGATTTGACCTCTATATGACCTCCAAATGACCTTCAAATGTCGGTTCAACAAACAGGTCAAGATGTATTCGTACGTAAAATTTTCCGTTCTTTCATAATCCGAGGTCAAAAAATTGCATCAATTGAATTAAGGTATTTGACCTTCATTTGACCTTGATCTAGACGTGATGTGGTCATATGGACAGCAGGATCGTGAACAGCGACCCCAAAAACATAAAGGTCATCTAGGCTGAAGGTATCGCTCTAAAATCGCTCTAAAAGTTTGGGAAATGAAAGAGAAGGTAATAAAGTCCATGTCTCTGCTTTATTGCGGTGGAAATTTTGAGAAAAAGTTTTCTTTGAAGAAAATACCAGTGGAAGTTTTCTTTCCCAACTTACGTCCACACGGAATGAGATATAGTGTTGAAAAATTTGGCACGATAAATAGAAGGCATGCAAGAATATGTATCTGGTCCTAAGTAATTAGAATAGTGAGTTTTTTTTAATTACTGTTCTTGAGAAATACCGAACGTGCTGTCGTCAAACCCTGCAAGCAATTTGCAATGTTGTCAATGGGCTAGTTATGAGGTTTATATTGATCAAAGTGGGGCAAAACAACAAAAATAGCTCACGAACATTATGCACAATAATGCAAAAACTAATGTTTGCATTTGAAATGCAAATAAACATATTTGTCTGACATACGTATCAGTCTGGTATCAGCTGTCAAAGCAGCACTAGCGCAGCGAGTAGACAACTTCGAACAGGAAAACAGATTGCATGATTACTATAAGATAAAGTTAAAAGTTAAACTTCTGCTGTAAAACCTAAATGTGTCCGTCGATAATCATTATTTGCATAAATAACATTTTTTCTTCCTCCAACTCTTTTCAAAGCCACAAACGATCCTTTAATATTTATTAACATTTCCCGAAAAAAATTTCCGCATTATTTAAACTTTTATTTTTCAATATTGGTGAAAAATTTTGATATTAGGGCTGACTTGATCAGCTGTTATACTCATAACATGGCCTTAAACTGTCGTAATATTATTAAACAGGTTAAGTTTCTCTTTTCAAATTTAAAATTTAAAAAAGAAAGAAGAACCAGCTTAACAAGCATTATAAAAATGGTAACAATTATATTTTTTATGAGAGCAGGACCGAGAAGCACTTTGCTATCATCAAATTTACTATACTTCAAGAATGACAGTCAGAAGAATCGTCTAATCTAACGACAGAATTCCAAAGGAAAAAAGATGCCAATTTTCACATGTAAATATAATGAAATTAGCGCTAATTTTTGTTTAAGGATGTAAACATATAGAAGTGGGACGATGGTCGTGGAAGCTAAAGCGTAAGCTTTAGATCCACTCGGTCGGCTTGTAGATTTGATTCCTCTTGGTGGTTCTGAACCGACCTTAAACTGCAGGTCCCCCTTTCACCACAAAGAATATGTGTGGGGGTGTGTAAAGGAATAGGGAAGAAGGTGCAAGAAAAATCTAAACTCTTAATGGACGCGTTAGAAGCTTCCATACCACGTATAAAGATGTATATATAGAAAGAATTCTAGAAATGGAATTATATGAATCATTGATAGGACGAAAATCATTTTTCTTGATGTAGGATTCCAATATGCATGTCAAATAAAAAGTGAGGAATAATTTTATTAAATATTATTATGTTTACTTTATTACCTTACTTTCTTAGTATTAATTTTTACCATAATATGGAATATCAATGGTGCTAATAAGATCAAATTATTTTTTTTGTAATGTTAGTGGAATTATGATTTTTGTTTCAGGTTTGAAGTTATTTTAGTCTATAATAAATTTGTTAACCGATAATGTTTTGTGGAAAGTTATTAGAAAAAAGGTAAAGGTTTACTGTTTTTAAGTTTTTAAGACAAAACTGAGGGACCGAAAGGTAGGGGAGTTAGCGAGAAGCTATGAAGAATAAGGAAAAAGGAGAAGGAAAGAAAATTATAAGAAGATGGAGGATGAGTGAGGAATCTATATATATATAATAAATAGGATGAGATAAGAAAAAATGAAGAAGTACCAAAGTATTTAGAAAAGGGTTGGGAACCGAGAAGGTTGAACAAAATAGAAAGATTTAGATTGGGAAACGAGGTAAGGAAATAAAAGCATTGGGAAAAGAAAGAGATCCGTAAATACAGCAGCTGTGAATGGGATGAGAAAACATGGGAGCATGTATGGGAAGCATCTAGGAGAAGAATGGAAGATAAAGGAATTCGGCAAGAGCATATGTCGACTAAGATACAGTTGTTTTCACGCTCTGTCTCTCTCTCTCTTTCTCCCTTTCTCACTTGCGTTCTCATTTTCAATCGCTCGCGCATTTGTTCGCCAACACAATCCAAATTTCACTATCGTAAAAAAAATATTAGAATCCAGATATAAGATCTTCCTTAAATAGTTGTAAATAACTGTAAATAGTAAGGATAAGATTTTATTAAATATGTATGTGAAAGTATTGTAAGGAATGGAAGTCATGTCAATCCTTAGGGGACACATTATGAATAATGAAGAAGAAATGAAAGCTACCAATTTACTCTACGATTTTCATGGGGGCCATCCGTGTTATGAGCTTTGTACAGGGAGTGTGATGTCCACGCCATTCAATGTTCCTGATAGGGAATACTTCGTATTCAGAGTGAGAGGTAAAAATCCGCCTCTTTATAGACACAGTCGTTTCACTGGCGATATCCCATGACCTCGTTCTTCAAATAATAATCGGCAGTCACGTGAAGAAGTCGCATGCGTCTCTCGACCGTTTGAACACAAATAGGTCAGTCTTTGCTGGCATGTATCTATTCTGTGACAGCCAGAAGAGAACTCGCAGATAAGGCGGGAAGTCTATGCTGATCATACTCGTGCTAAGAATTTCACCTTAAAACCCGATGATTCCCTGCAGTTCCATTCAAAATCCCTATGGACTCCTACAAATACTTAACGATTTCGATAAAAAATCGTCGCACGCGTACAAATTTTCTTTACAAAATTTTTTTAAATTTAATTAAATTTTTCTCGAAAAGTATATCTTTCTTCCCTCCGCTAGTAATCGAACAACCGAAATTCTAGTTGAAGGTCGGGTGCTTTCCTCCTAAGCTATTAGGAACATCGAAAGCAGAATTATTTTTTCGAAATACAGCTATTATTTTTCCAGGTTTTACAAGTCAAATTTTTCAAGGAATCTGTATTATCATCAGAAAAAAACATAAACTGCTTACGTCCTTTCAGACTAAGCGGAGCTATGAATTAAACATTTTTACATTATTTACGTTTTGGCACGCACAGAATACGAAAATCATACAATTTTATCAGTGTCTGTCTGTTTGTATGCCTGTCTGTATTTATGCATGTCTGTATGTCTGTCTGTATTTCTTTCTTTATGTCTATCTTTATGTCTGTGTTTATTTATGTCTGTATGTATGTATGTATGTTGTCTGTCTGTACGTCTGTCTATATGTATGGTTACCTGAATGTAGTACCCACGCTAACTTTTGAAGGATTTGTCCAATCGAGTCAGCCTTTAATACACTTTTTAAGGTTCTGAAAATGAAGGCTAAATTCGATAAGCAGATATTTTCAACCAAAATAAAGAAATTTAGAGCATTTTCTACATTCAAAAAATTTTTTCGTACAAATTTTAGAAAATTTTGTCGAAATTTCTTATAGATGGGTAGAAGACTTGAAAATTATCAAAACAAAATTTTCAATTTCAATAAAAATTAGAAAATGTTTATACTTTTGAAAATTTTTTAAATGTCCAGAAAATAGGAAAAAACATTTTTCTGATAGATTAGGAAATTTTATTTAATTTCTTCACTAGATATCAAATATATTTAGAAACCTATGAAGTCTTTTTTTTTCATTTACCAGCCCATTAAAAATCACAAAAATTATAAATCGAGAAATTATAGACGACAGAATTAAACGTTTTTATAATTAAATTTTTTCTAAAAAAAGATCTTCTCCTTCGATCGATAATGAAAAAAATTTTTAATCTTTTTTGGTTGACTGAATTTTCTCTCGCTTATTCTCGTATCTTGTATTGTTGTACTCAAATATATTTGTTTTATTTTAAATGTTGTTTTTCAAAAATAAAACAAAAACTACTTATCCTACAAAAAAGTACATCTTGCAAAAATTGCTATTCTTTTTTAAGTGCACAATTGAGACTCCGGATTCTATAACCACGCATAAAATTTGCCTGGCCGCTTCAGGCCGCTCGAGTTGGCCCCTGATGGCTTGAAAATCAGTTTTCGAA
>NC_046665.1:13567356-13577975 GCF_010883055.1 Belonocnema kinseyi | reverse complement strand
TTCGAAAACTGATTTTCAAGCCATCAGGGGCCAACTCGAGCGGCCTGAAGCGGCCAGGCAAATTTTATGCGTGGTTATAGAATCCGGAGTCTCAATTATCGACAATGTATCTCTTTTCGTATTTTGCTATGTTTCCCACAAAATGAAGATATTGTTTTTTCATTCGTTTTTTTTTTAGTAAAAAAAATTCGATTTTTTGTTAGCCAAACTTAACAGTTGCGTTGACGGTCTTGCAGGGCCTAGAAAAAGTAACGTTTAATAATTTTTAGTCTATCAAAAAAAGTAAAAGGAATACATTGTTCGTATTTTGGTCTACTATAAATTTCTGTCGAAAGAATTTAAAAATATTTTTAAAAAGTGGTGTCAACAATTTTCAAAATGCACTAGCTTTTTAAAATTTTTTCGAAAAAAGTGGACTAACGAACTCGTCCTTTCTTTTCTTATCCTCACAAAGTATGCCAAAGGGGGAAAAATTGAATAATTTCTTCAAAGGTTACCATGTTTACAAGATACAACGACAACGACAAAAACGACAGCAACGACAGCAGACAGACCCCGACATAAAAACTATTTTTTCTCCCAGATGGTCTCGAAACGTGGAAATTGGATGGAATCAGCGAAAGTCACTTTTCATATAAAACCAATACCTTCTCATCAGGATGAGAATGTGAAAATGGTAAAAGGATTTTATTTTTCTGCATTAAACATTTTTTAACTCTGAATATTGCGCTAACTAAATAGGAATGTATTATAACCTGGAAGCCAGAACCGCAAAATTTAGGTTAAAAAAAAAGAAAGTTAGCGCAAGTTTGCTATATTTGTGTCCATTTGTGCGGTATACGGCTTTTGAACCAACGAAAATCACTGGAACAATTTTGATAAAACTTGTAATTTTGCTGGAACCCCGACGTGTTACGAGCGCATTATTAACAGTTTTTGTGGGTCGTTTTTACACATCTAGAAAAACGTGAAAATTTCAGAGATTATTCTTGAAGTTAGGGGATTGTTTCGAGAGCGTGCTTAATTTTCTTTTTATCTTGCGATATAAAATTGAACAGTAATAACTTTGCACTTATCAAAGTTCTTGTATATTACTGTGCTTAACTATGTTGTTGAAAAAATAATTTTTTAACTAGTTTTTTATACTGAAATTTTACCATTCCATTTTTGGTTAAAAACTGATCACTTTTAGTTGAAAATTCATTTCTTTGCTTGATAATTCGATAGTTTTTCGCCATTTTTTTCCTCTGATGAAAGAATATTTCGTACTTAAAAAATCAATTTCAGAAAGTCAACGTTTTCAGGTCGGAGTACCCCCTACTACGTCTTTCGTTTAAAAAATGTTTTGGGAATAAAAACTTAATTACTTGGTTGTAAGTTAATCTTTTTTGTGTAAAATTAATTTTCGTGGTTGCAGATAGATCATTGCAAATAAAAATTGAGTTCTTTCGTTTAACATACACTTTTTTTGATCAAAAATTTACCTTTTCACTTTTTTTTTGCAATTTACCTTCTTTTTTATTAGTTCTTTATTGGTAGAAATTAACCTCCATGGTTAAATATTCATCTTTTTGGCTTAAAATTTAACTATTACGGTTTGAAAAGTCATAATTTGAGGTGAAAATTTAACGCTTTGTTTTACAATGTATTGTTATTTAAAATTTAGCTTTTTCGTTGAATATTAATTTTATGAACTGAAAATGTGACTATTCAATGTTTTAATAGACAATTTGCGTTTTTTAGTATAAAATACATCTTCTTGGAATAAAGTTAATCTACTATTCGAGTTGGAGAGTCAGAATTCCAGTTGAAAATTCATCAATTCTGTTAAAAATTAATTCGTTAAACTAAAAATCTTACTATTCCATTTGTGGTTAAAAATCGATCTTTCTTAGTTCGAAATTCCACTATTTGGTTTCAAACTTGTCGTCTTTATCTGAAAATTCGTGTATTTTTTTGAAAATCTGTACTTTTTGGTAGAAAATTATTCTTTTTTTTTAATTAATCTTCTTGTTTTAAAATTAACTTTTTGGTTCAAAATTAAACTATTCCAGTTTATAAATAATAGATCAATTTAAGATCTATTATTTAAATTTTTTACCTGGTCGACACTCACTAACATCAACTATTCCAGTTTATAGTTAAACTATTTTATTAAAATTGTATCTTTTTGATTCAAAATTGATCTATTCAACTTACATATGCAATCATTTTAATTAAAAAATAATATTTTTAAAGTGAAATTGTAGTTATTCCAATTTGATATTCCATAATTTCAGTTAAAATTTTAACTCTTTGGTTGAACATCACTTTTATATACAAAATGTAACTATTCAAAATTTAATTAACGAATAATCTTTTTTTGTTGAAAACCGCCCTGTTGAATTTTGTGTTTGTTGAAATTAATTTTCTTTCAACTGAAAATGTAACAGCAAAACGCAACAAGACGCTAGAGGTTGGAGTCTTGAGGGATGGTGTCATCTATTCCTCTCTTTCGTATTCCGAAACGGTATCCACGCAGAAATCAGACTATACTATTTTTACCGGAGTTCACACTACGCCCCCCCCCCCAGCCCGAGATGGAGAAAAATGAGGGAACGACGAAAAAGTATCATTATTCTAAACGTAGTTTTCCACAAACGAAAATATTTCGTCCCAAACTCTTTAAGCAGAGATGATATGATCGAGAGTCATTCACTTTTTGTTGATAAAAAGTAGGTAGGTTAAAAAACAATTATTTCTAAGAGAAGCCCGCATTAAGAAATATTATAATATTTAATATTCAATAAACGAAAATGCAATTTTATCATTATTGTAATCGAGGGTTTGCACGAACGTAACGTTTCTGTACCAAATTCTTCACGCAGAGAAGATTTGATACCGAATACATTGTAAAATTATGCTCTCATAATTTGTAATATTGTTCATTTGTAAAGAGTTTAAAATTATAAAATATATTTAGAAATCTAGCGACGTAATAACAAAATGTTATAATTTTTCAAACAGGCGATCATAAAGCGAAGTTTCGTCTCGCTAAAGGTCAAAAGTAATGTCCCGAACTTACTGGCATTGCAGTTTTTGTGGAGATAGTCTTGAATTCGAATTTAATTTTTTCTATCAAAACATGCATTGACAAATGAAATAATAAGACATTGAACTTTATATTACGAGTTTATTAATCCATAAATAAAGAACAATGCAAAAATAATAATTTCAATTCACGCATTCTTCTGGCAGTGGTTTTGCACAAACTGATTGAAGGAAGATACCGTTTCACCTTAAAGTAGTCTGGTTACTGGGAAAGCTAGTCAAAGCTATGTCCATTATTTTTTTTTCTGAAATTTGGAATTTAATACAAACTTTGGTGAGGATATTAATTACTAAATTAGTTAACAATTTTTTATGCTGATCAATATAAATGAAATGTGTTTTATATAACAATAAAATGTAAATTTAAATGTTGATTTGACTCGATTCTAGCTACATTTTTGATTGTAGCCTACATTTTGCTAAAATTAAGCTCAAATACGCTGGAAACAAATATAAATGAGCAGTAATTTAAATTTTGCTTTATATTTTCTGCCTGAATAAAATTTTTCCTCACAATATACAACGTGCTTTAAAGCTAAGATTAACTATCTTTGGAGCCCGCGAAAGGCCTCTCATTAAGATCCCATGTTTTTTTACACGACTTTAAACAGTGATAATTCAAATTTTAACCTGAAAAGCACCCCTAAAAAAGGCATAACATGAAAGAGGACAAATGTCTCTGCAAAAAAACTAATTTTAATAATTTGTTTTTCGATCTATCCAATAGCCGGACTACCTTACGCTACTAAAGAGATCGAAGGAAGAATCTTTTTTAAGAAATGCACGCATTATTTTGCTAGGTGTTACAAATCAAATTTATAAATCAATCTGTATTACTACTAGAGAATAAAAAAGATTCTTAACGTCTTTTCAGACTACATGTATCCATGAATTAAACAATTTTCAAATTAAACTTTGAAGAAAAAAAACCTTCGCTGCGCTGGGAATCGAATGACAGAATTTCCGCTTTCCGGTAAGGTGCTTTTCCTTTAAGCTACTAGAGAGACCAAAGAAGGAATTCTTTTTCAAAAATACACGCATTACTTTGTCTGGTGTTACAAGTCAAATTTTTCACGGAATCTGTATTGCCATTAAAGAATAGCTGTAATTCTTAATGTCTTTTTAGACTCGTCGGAGAGAATTAATCATTTATTTTAATTAAACTTTTTCTGGAAAAAGATCTTCTTCGCTCTGATAAGAATCGAACCACAGAACTTCCGATTGCCGGTTGAGAGCTTTTCCCTCAAGCCACTAGAGATAACAATAGAAGATCCCTTTTACAGAGATACACACATTTTTTGACAGAATTTAGAAGACAAATTTTTCAGAGAAGCTGTTTTGTAATCGGAAAATTAAAGAAATTCTTAACGTCTTTTCAGATTAGATGGAACTATGAAATTTTTGGAAAAAAGATCTTCTCCTTCACTATGCTAAAAATCGAACTACAGAACTTTCGATTGCCGATTGTGTGCTTTTCTATAATCTACCAGAGAGATCTTTAGAAGAATCCTTTCTCAGTAATACTGGCATTATTTTCTTAGGTGTCACAAGCCAAATTTATCAAGGAATCTGTATAACCATTAGAGAATAACAGAAATTCTTAACGTCTTTTCAGACTAGATGGAGCTATGAATTGAAATTTTTTAAATTAATCTCTTTCTGAAAAAACCTTTGCTCCCCTGAAAATGGAACCTCAGAACTTTGTCTTGCCGGTCGGGTGGTGTGTTAACTTCTAATTTGTGTGATGGCCGTTGGATCGAAAACCGAAAAATGACCGAGAATTTTTTGAAACTAGAAAAAGCCGAGAAATAATAATAAGAGTGAATTTATTTCTTCAGATGGAATTTCGCAAATTTTGAGAAGTATCATCTATCAAATCACTTGGAATATCAGAATTATTATATCACGTCATATAATTCAATTAAAAGTAAATTCGAATACAATTTTTTTTCTCGCTCTTATAGCCTAACCTTCCTTGCTGCGCCTCGCCTCGCACGCATTTCGCTCTTTTGTCGCTATGCCTCGCATTACCAGCCTCTGTCTCCGCCGCTAATACCTAATACTCAACTACTATTTACAATATTTACATTTCTCTTACATCTACTTCCTCTCCTATTTAAAATCTTTCCTTCTCCATTCCTCTTCCTCCTTTCTTCTCTTCTTCTCTATCTTACCCAACACCTCCTTAACCCATGCTACTGCCCTTTGTCACCCCTTTCATGCAACAATACCTCCATACTTATCCCCCTCCTTTCCACCTCTTCACATTCCTCCAACCAATGCTCCAATTTTGCATCCCCCTTCCCACACAATTCACACAGTCTCTTCTCTCTAGAAAGCCAGAACCTCAAAGCTTACGTTACCCAACTTCTCCTGATACTTCTCTATCGCCTCTCTCGTTCATGTAACCCTATCCCCTAACGACCCTTCTTCCCCACCTTGCCTTTCGCCCGACTCCCCCTGTATCCACAAACTCAATGGCTGATGGTCTGATCCCACCCTTTCTTCCACTGCGAGTTTCTCTATCTGCTCAAACCCTTGCATATTCATAATCACGTAGTCTATCACCGATACACCCCTCTTACTCACATACGTGTATTCTCCCTCTTCGTCCCCTTTTACCATACCATTCGCCACCGCCCAACCTCTATCCTCCATCCAGTCTCTTAGAATCTCCCCCTCTTTATTTATTATTTTATCCTTCGACTTTCTTTCAAAGCTCTCCCATTCCTGGTACAGGCCTTCTTCCCGCCCAATTCTCGCACTAAAGTCTCCCTCCATTACCACCATACCCTCATCTCTCTCTCCTAGTAAGTTTTCTACCCTTTCTTTAATCCTTTCCATTCCATCCTTATTGTACACAGTCACAAACTTCAACATCACCCCTCCTATCTTTACAACTCTTATTTACACGACCTCCTTCTTCTCCCTCTCCATGAACTTCTTGCTCTAATCCTTCCCTAACCCCTGTTATAATTCCCCCACTAGCCCTCCCTTTCCTTTTTACTTTGACCGCCTCCTGTAGACTCCACCTATAACCCCTTGGCAAACGTTCGCTCTACTCTATCCCATTTCTTTCTCTCTACCCACGTCTCTACCAGTCCAACCACATCAAATTACTGAATATATCTCCAGAAATACTCATCTTTCTTCTTTACCCCTGCTACGTTCCAGCACAACACCTTTAACATTCCTCCACCCTGCTTTACTTCCACCCCCTACTTCCCCAAAACAAATTCCGCTGCAATTCCTTCAACACCTCCTTCTCCTCGTCCCATACCCACATTTTCTCGTCTATTTTTATTTTCCGATACCCCACCTTCACTACTCTCCCTTCGCTCCTCTCCTTCCTAGCCCTGTCATTTAGCATTATCTGAATATCCCTTTCTTTCCTCATCAAATCTTGATCGATAAAAACCTTATTGTCATTTATCCTATTTTTGTTACGCATTACCCCCAATTTTTCTTCCCATCTATCCAATTCCACCACCGCCACTTCATTCTCCTTTCTCCCCTCCATCCTAACTTTCCCTACCTTGCCTTTCACCCACCCTATGCTCTGTGGCAGCGCTTCCACCCCGTTCCTTTCTCCCCCGCTCTTGAGCTTCAATCCACTTATCACTATATTATTTCTCCTATCTGCCTTCTCTTTTCTCTTTATTCTCAACTCCATTGCCCTTATCCTTTCCCTATCCGCTCTCTCCTCCTTTTCATTCCTACGCTCTCCCACTTTCCCTTTTATCATGACCTCTACTTTCTCCCAAATACCTTGCTTTTCACCCTTCCCCCTGTCCACTGCTTCCATTCCCGACCTGCCCTCCACCTTCTCCAGCCTTTTTTCCGCCCATTCCTTAATCCTCTGATCTCACCTATCAACACCCCGATAGCCTCCTTCTCCGTCTGCCCCTCCATTTGCAGTAGGGGGAGGGGGGTGGTGACCTACGTGCCCGTACGCTTTTTTTAAAGGGACCCTCTAGTGCGCTTTTCTCCGGACTCTCTTTGTTTTCCCTTTTCCTCTTCAAGAGATCCTCTCCCCCACTTACACTAGACGCTCTCTCTCTCCCTCTTGCCTGATCGCTTCTTCTGCTCCGATTCTTCCCCCTGCCAGACGCGCCACTTGACACCCGGCCACGCACAACTGGCCGTCGTGTCCCTCTGGAAATTTCCTCCCCGTCTACTTCACTACCAGCACTGCCAGTACTTTCGCTGCCCACCTCCTGCTCGTCCGTTGGTAACTGTAACCTATCCATACACAAAAGTACTCACTGCCACCCACAGATGACTCATAAGGCTGCTGCCGCTTACTGCCCTAAAATTTCAGTTTCTTTGCCCTATTTCACCTCTCACATCCCCTTTAGCCACCCTTTTCTCACCCCTAACATCCCCCATCACTACAAGAACCACCTTTGCCCACTATGAAGGCTCAAAAACCTAAACACAAAACTACCCCGCTCACTTTCCTTATTTAGCTAAGTCCTCCCCTCCCCAAACCACAATGTAAATTAATTTCTATCTTCCCAATGTACCCCTCACAACCCTACTCGAAAATTTTTTATTAAAAAAATGTATGAATAAGCAATTATACGTCAAATAATCAAAAGTAAAAATTTGAAACTGAATCGTTTGAAATAGAAAGCCTTGAATGGAAAAATTTCATAGTGCAACGTTTCAACTTTTAACTTTACAATTGTTCCTGTAAAGTTAAGTAACAATTGAAAGTTATTCATTTAAAACGACGAAAATTGAAAAAAAAACACATTAATCTTGGTATTTAATTTCTTTCCAATTGCAAGAATTGATTAGGTTTTTTTTAGTGTGTGGAAAAATGTGAAGTTTTCTATTTTTAACATTTTTACCAACCTATTCTAATTTTTTTAAATTGGCAGTGTATTTTATATTTGTAAAGTTCTTATTGATTTGGAAGAGATACCGTTTTTTTTAACTTGAAGAGGCCATTTTTTTATTTTAAAAATTATTATTATTATGCTTGAGGAAAGAATTTGTTATTTTCGTTTTCTCTTCTGAATTAGAAGAGGATAATGAAAAAATATATGAAATTCTAATTGTGGTTAAATTGGCAGTACATTTTATGTTTGTACAGTTTTTTTTTGTTTGGAAGAGATACAGTTTTTTTCAAATTGGAAGAGGCCATTTTTTTATTTTTTAAATTTTTATTGTGTTTGAAGAAAAAATTTTATTCTCGGTTTTTTCTGAATTAGAAGAGGATAATTTAAAAATATATCTTAATATTGAGATGGAGGAGAGAATGTGTTGATTTTTAATTTTTTCTGAATTATATAGAGGGATATTATAACAGTAAAGATGATTCTTTAATTGACATTAGGGTCGATCGTATTTATTTGTTTTGTTTTTTGCAATTCATTTAAAAGCTAATAATTTATGCTTGATTAAAAATATAAATTAGATTTTTTATGTTTTATACCGGACTGACTCACTGGATTTATCAGTAAAGCTATAGAATCAGTCTTACCTTATACATTTTAGTTGGTCTAAATTCATTGCAATGTATATTTTCCAAAGAAACCTTTTTTAGAACGTTTTTATTGAGTTGGATGATGGACATGTTTCACACGTTAACCTTTTTATTAATGTCAGTTGCAATGGAGTATGAGTTTTAATTTAGAGAATTTAAAACGATACTGCGGATTCATATTTTTTAACCAGAGATCTTTGCACTATTCAATTCATCAAAGTGTGAAGGTTTAAGTTTTGCAGTTTAATTGTATTTAATTGAAAATTTTTAATTAAAAAGAGTGAAAATTATAATTTGTTTGAACATCAATTTAAATTGCTCTAGTTACAAACATATTTGTAGTACAAACACGCATATGATTGAAGAGATTTGGCGGGGAATCTCAAGTAACGAACCCTTACAGAGGTCCATCAAGCTAGCACATCCATGAACGAAATTCCCAAATGTAACAACTTAAATTAAAAAAAGAGCACTAGAATTTTGGGCTTATTTTGGGCTCCCAAATGCACGAACAAATTCCCTATGTAACAACTTAAATTAAAAAAAGAGCACTAGAATTTTGGGCTTATTTTGGGCTCCCAAATGCACGAACAAAAAATCCAGAAACTATCCCCATTTTCGAAACTCAAATTTTCCAAAACACAAAATGCACCAGATTTTAGCCTTATTTAAGGCTCTCGAATGCACCATACAAAAATCTAGAAAAACCACCGCTATGTGCAAAAACACCAACCGATTAGTGAAAACTTAAACCTTGATGCTGGAATTTTTAAAGAGCCCAAAAATCAGAGACTTCATTTGAACCGTGAAATTCGTAAAATATCAGAGACTCTAGTAACAATGTAATATTTCGAAAAAGATTAATTTTGGACAGAATCAAGTTTGATTACACAGCCACACAAAAAAAAGTGTGCGGATCTGGTAACAAGACACACGTATTCCTATGGATTTTGGGGCGCTGAATTCAAATTCCATATCAAAAATCACCCATCAAATCATGGTTAAGCCATAACCTCAACAAATAACGAAAAATCATGCACTGAGGCAAATAAATTTCTAAATAATGCCAGTGATGCAAATTTTCACTTCAAAAACATGTCGACAACTGTGAAGGATCAACCCTAGCCTGATATCAACTTATTTAACATAACTTTACCTAATAGAACATGACCTCACCTAACATGAATTAACAGAAATTTATTGAACTACACGTAAAGCTCTGGTAGCATATTTTCCCAGTAGCAAATGTGTGCTACATCGAATGGCTCAACTCGAGCCTATCCTAGAAATAAATCTAACCTAGCCTAACCTAACCTAACCTCCCGAAACACAATTAAACTGATTGTGTTGTCCCGTTGTGTTTGCTGTACCGTTTGAATCAGCTTGGGCTTAACCTGCAAAGAGGTCAAACCTATCCTAACCTAAAAAAACCTGGCCTAACCTAACCTAAACTAACTTAACTTCACGTAACACAATTAAACTCATTGTGTTGTCCCGTTGTGTTTGCGGTACTGTTTCATTCAGCTTCGGATTAACCTACATAGAGGTTTAACCTATCCTAACCTAACAAAACCTGACCTAACCTGACCTAGCCGCATGAAATTCAACCACACGTGTAGCTATGTAAGCGTACGGTTCTCAGTCTTAAATGTGTGCTATATTTAATAGTTTAACTCGATCTCTTAACCTACAAATGAATCTAACTTAACAGAACCTCACGAAATTTTGCTTAACGCAACACAACTTAAGTGTTCCCGTTGTTACACAATAAAATTCGTTTCATTGTATTACAGGTGGTTAAAAACTTGGACGCACATTACTCATTTGAAGAAATTTAAAACTACAAGTAGAATTGACCCCATTTCAATTAACCTGACAATGTTTGTTTCAATTAAAATGTAGAACTGTAACTTAAACATGCAAATGAATAAGAGATGCATTTTGCTCATCCCTAATACTGAAGTCAAGTCCGAGTGTTTCAGCAGCCTCCTCCGCTGCTTTGTACAGAAATGCTCCTTTGCCCACTTCTTCGTGA